>NC_045511.1:40340681-40395681 GCF_009650955.1 Corvus moneduloides
ACTAGCTCATCTGCAGATTTCAATTTAAAGCTGAGGTGCATGGTCTAAAGGGTGAGGGAGGCCATGAAACAAACAACCCTCTCAAGTACTTTGGAAACACAGTTTTCAGAGAATGTAAAATGAAGATGAAGTTGTTCAAAACATATTCCTTACGCTGGCTGTGTCAGACTGAGATGCTGCTTGGATTATGTCAGAGGAAACATGCAAGATGAGCAAAGCTTTTCATTTAGATGAATGTTTAGTAACTGCATTGCCTAACAGATGTCACCTAGCTAATACTATTCTGAACTCACATACTGGTATCGCTGAGGGTTTTTCATAGTAGGGAGCTTTCCATTTTTACCTGCTCAGGAAGAAGGAGGTCTCAACTGGCCTAAAAAAAAAAAAAATTACACGTGCAATAATTGACTGTCCACATATTCCACTACACAAGCTATACTAACTTGTTAGAGATTCTTTGAGCTGAGCAGGGTTTGAGCCAGTGAACTAAAAAGCAAAAGAAGGCATTTTTGCTATCTGGTTTTGTTTAGATGAGGCAGATGGTGCACACCGGCAGCATCAAACATCTATGTGTGCGACAGCACTAGAGCTTTATGCTGTATAGCATTAACTTTGCTTGTGGCTGTCCCCAAGGTGTGAAAACTCCAGCTGACTTACTGGAGTATGCACTTGAGTTTGGAGAGCAGCACTTGGTCCTGCACCTGTGGATGTCAATGTTTTTATTAACTTCCCTGAGACTGATGACTGGCCCTGTTGCTAAAAAGTCCTCTTTAATTGCTTCTTTGCAAATTTGAGACTTTTAGAAATGCAGAGCCAATGCTTTTTCTCTCTTGTAGCTAACTTTGTTGTTTAATTGAGCTCAGATAAATTCCAAATCTTTGGGCATTAGCAGACATGAATGCAGATCTTAAATTTTTCTTTTGGCATTGTGAATAGATTCTGCGCTTTGGCATGCTTCTGCAAAAAGCATCCAACAATGTGACCTGAGCACACAGCTGAGAGTCCTCTTCATAATGAATCAGCCTTGATTTCAGTAGCTGTATTTTATATATTATGATATCCTGCTGAGCTGGTCGGTTGTGGAAATATGGAGTGCAGCTGTTCAAAAATCATTACAAGGCAAATAATTTTTCCTGTCTATACTGTGAGATAGAAATCCTTTTACTCACTATAGCCATCTTATTTGTAATTTCTTATGCCATTCCTGCTTCTGTCAGGAACTACTGATAAAAATCGACAATTCTACTGATGCATACCATCGTTTAGCAAACCTCTGAAATTCTTTTAATAGTTCTTTTATTCAAGCATCCAACATAAACAGTTAGATGGTGCCATGCACTATAGTTTTCCTCAATTAAAAAATCACTACAAAGTTATGCAGTAGTGATCCTTTCCTCTTTCCTTTCTGTGGCTTTGAATACAACCACAAAACTTGCAATCTTGAATTACCTCCAGGGTCAAATGCATAATGTAACAACTTACCTCCTGTTTGATTTCCAGACCCTGGCACTCTGGGGATATGTCTTTATTGTTGTGGTGTTGACTTGTAGCACTACAGGCTAACAAATCAATTAATCCTTCAAATCATCCTATCACCTGTCGATATGAAATTCTAGCAATTACTAAAGTGGGATGGCTGCAAAGCATGTGAAAAACATTCCCTATTGATTAGTTCATTGCTCCAGAGTATGATGAACTTGTTTAAGAAAAATTGATCTGGCAAATTGATTTTTTTTTATCAAGGAATCATATGAATATAATTTAAGTAACAATATTTTTGCCCTCGAGAATGTGTAATATATATCTGGTGAATGTGCACATAAATCACAAAAAAAAAAAAAAAAAAAGGGAAAGATTTTATATGAAACAGCTTCGAATTTGGAATTTTTTTCTCGAAGGTTTATGGGTTGTTTTGCAAGCTCTTCCAAGCATCATTTTTTTATTTTTCAATGCATTTTTTTTCCTTTCTTTAATCAAAAGTGTATTAAAAAGTGAAGTTCCAATATTTAATAAATAAATTTATTCCCTTGGGATGCCCCATGATTTTTGGGATATGTGCTCTCTTATCTTATATCCAAGTCAAGATGCAATTTTTCACAACCAGTTCCTTGTAATGCAGATGAAGAAGGGAATAATTAATACTTGGAAAGTATAAGGCAATTTCAGCTCTGCTACATCCATACTCTTGCTGCTCTGTTTTCCTTCTATAGGAGCTAAAAGCACCCAGCCCCTATCAACCACAATCTTCTGCATGACAGTGCTTTCAAAGGTATTGCTCCCAGTCAGGGCATGCAAATGATCAAAAACTTAATAGTATAGCTGGAAATAAATTTCTTCCCACTTTGCCTTTTCCTCCCTACGCCATTTCATCATTCAAAACTGTATAAAAATGAATGTAGAATAAACCCAGATATTCTGTTCCTATTCAGAAAAGAACAGTAATAATGTGCCACAGAACTACTGTACTCTAAAAACTCATCCTACAAATCTTGTGCCCAGGGTTACTTTACCATAAAGTGTGGAAACCAGCCCTAGCACAATGCAGCATTGAATCTGCTGTGTCTTCAGGACATGGTCATTTAGTAATTTTTCACTTTTGATGTCTATGTAGGTTCTTCTAAGATATGCTGAGAAATCACTGCGTGTTTGTTGGGTTGTCAGAGTTACTGTGTAAATCTATATGCCAAGTACAATTTTTCTTCAAAAATACTACATTAAATACATAGAATATTCATGAATATACTGAATTTGAATGACAAAGACAGCAATAGTAGAACTCATGAAAAACTTCAAGTTGTCAGATTTGTTGTTAAAAGAAGGGCCTTGGTGTTTGAATGTTTTCCAAAAGGAATGTGGCACAAGACTGTTTTCAGCAAAATTGTTCCTTATATATGATTATAAGCTATTATGAGTGAAACACACTCATAATTTGAAAGTGAAGTAACAACACATATTTAAGATTATAGAATCATCTACGTTGGAAAACATCTCTAAGATCGTCAAGTCTGGCAATTAACCCAACACCACAAAGTCTTGCATTAAACTGTGTCACCAAGTGCCATATCCTCACAGCTATAAATACCTCACAGGATTTTGACTCAACCATCTCCCTGGACTTTTTCAGTTAAGAGATTTTTCCTAATGTCTATCCTAAAGCTCCCTTGGGGCAACATGATGCCATTTCCTCTTGTCCTGTCACTTGTTATCTAGGAGCAGAGACCGGCCTCCACCTGGCTACACCCTCCTTTCAGGGAGTTGTAGAGAGCAATAAGGTCTCCCCTGAGCCTCCTTACCACCAGGCTAAACAACCCCATCTCCCTAAGCTGCTTCTTATAAGACTTGCTCTAGACCTTTCACCAGCTCATTTCTCTTCTTTGAGGGCAATAAAGCAATGGTTGATTTGAGACATGATTAGCAGCAGCATAACAAGCAAACCAATACTTGAACCTGAAAGAAAGTATACCCATCTGAAATCATTACACTCTTTGCTTATTTGTGTATTGTGACCTGATGCAAAGGTGTACCAGTTTGGCCAAATTTAGAAATATATCCTCTGAGAGAAGGCAGGCCACAATCACCCTCCCCCACCAGGTTCAGGAAAAAATTAATTTTCCTCTAAGGAAAGTGAAAGCGATAAAAACAATTTATTTAACAAACACACAGGAAAAGGATAATAATGCAAAATAATATAACCTCTCGCTGTGGAGAGAAAAACATGGGAAAATTTCAGAGTCCGTCCGTAGTCTTTCCTCCTTGAAGCTGGGAGGGGGTGGTGGGCTCACCTCCAGGGTCAAGGCCTTGGTGGAAATTTCTCCCAATGTATTCTGATGTTGAAACAGTCCAGCAGAGAAAAAGGGAAAAAAAAGAAGTCCCAGGAAAACAAAAGTTCAACTCTCTGGAGGAAAACGAGCTGAAAAACCGGCCGAAAGGTGGCTGGAACAAGCAGGCTGCTTCCCCCCTCCAACTCTGCAGAAGCAGACAGGTTTTATCTCTGTGTCTTTGGAACATGAAAACAAACTGCTCTGAAAAAGTACACTTTTCTCTCTCCCCTCTCAGGCTCAGTTAAAAGGCATAGAAAGGCATATATACTAATTTCTGGGCATAGTGCAGCGATACGGGATACAACATCATAAAGTCACCCCAAGACTTTCGACCCCTTATTCCATATCGTTGGCTCAATGCCCAAACTAATATGCTCTAACTCTACACACACATATCAGTACATACATATATAGATATACAGCTATGTACAAACAGTGACAGTGACACTCAGCAAGCAGTGGTATACAGGCATTTCACATTACAGATGGTTTTCACCCAGCAATCAGATCTCCCTGTGGTACACAACGCGTTGTTCCATCTTTCTGCATTACCCACCAAGTGCAACCAGGTCCCTGAGCAAAAACAAGCCCACGGATGGGTTTGTCTGTACTCAAGGCAGAATTAATCCAACCAATCTTACCTAACAGTCCTCTGACATGCACTACTGGGACCTTATCTCCATCTACTGTATGCAGGGATTCAGACTGGGCTGGACCAGCTCTATTGGTGGAACTTCTGGTGTTAACTAACCAGATGGCCTTTGCTAGATGCTACTCCCCATTTTTGAAACTTCCCCCACCCAATGCCTTCAAGGTAGTCTTCAACAATCCAGTGCGCCGTTCCACTTTGCCTACAGCTGGTGCATGGTAAGGGATATGGTACACCCACTCAGTGCCATGCTCCCTAGCCCAGGTGTTGATAAGGCTATTCTTGAAATGAGTCCCATTGCCAGATTCAATTCTCTCGGGGGTACCATACCTCCAAAGGACTTGTTTTTCAAGACCTAAGATGGTGTTACGGGCTGTAGCACGAGGCACAGGGTAGGTCTCCAGCCATCCAGTGGTGGCTTCTACCATTGTGAGCACACAGCGCTTGCCTTGGCGTGTTTGAGGCAGTGTGATGGAATCAATCTGCCAGGCCTCCCCATACTTGTACTTGGACCACCGCCCACCATACCATAGGGGCTTCACTCGCTTGGCCTGCTTGATCGCAGCGCATGTCTCACAATCATGGATAACCTGAAAGATACTGTCCATGGTTAGATCCACCCCTCAGTCTCGTGCCCATCTATAGGTGGCATCTCTGCCTTGATGACCTGAGGCATCATGGGCCCATTGAGCTAGAAACAACTCTCCCTTGTGTTTCCAATCCAAGTCTATCTGTGACACTTCTATCTTTGCAGCCTGACCTACCTGCTTGTTGTTTTGGTGTTCCTCGTTAGCCCTACTCTTGGGGGCATGAGCATCTACATGGCGGACTTTCACAACTAGCTGTCTTACTCGGGCAGAGATGTCTTTCCACTCTTCAGCAGCCCAGATTGGTTTTCCCCTACACTGCCAATTAGCCTTTTCCCACTTTTCCAGCCATCCCCATAGAGCATTGGCTACCATCCATGAATCAGTGTAGAGGTAGAGCTTTGGCCACTTCTCCCTTTCAGCAATGTCCAGGGCTAGTTGAACAGCTTTGAGTTCAGCGAATTGGCTTGATCCACCTTCTCCTTCAGTAGCTTCTGCAACCCGCTGTGTGGGACTCCATATGGCTGCTTTCCACTTTTGTTTCATCCCTACGATGTGACAAGAACCGTCAGTGAAAAGAGAGTAGCGTGTGTCTTCTGCTGGCAGTTGGTTGTATGGTGGAGCTTCTTCAGCGCGTGTCACTTGTTCTTCATCAGTGAGACCAAAGTTTTCACCTTCAGGCCAATTTGTGCTTATTTCCAAAATCCCAGGGCAATTCAGTTTTCTGATACGGGCACGCTGTGTGATGAGAGCAATCCATTTGCTCCATGTGGCATTGGTGGCGTGGTGGGTAGAGGGAACGTTTGCTTTGAACATCCACCCCAGCACCGGTAGTCGGAATGCCAGGAGGAGTTGTGCTTCAGTGCAGATTACCTCTGAGGCTTGGATTCCTTCATAGGCTGCCAAGATTTCCTTCTCTGTTGGAGTGTAGTTGGCTTCAGACCCTCTGCAGCTTTGACTCCAAAATCCTAGTGGTCGACCTCGAGTCTCACCAGACATCTTCTGCCAAAGGCTCCAGGACAGACCATGGCTCCCGGCTGCAGAGTAGAGCACGTTCTTCACTTCTGGTCCTGTCCTGACTGGACCAAGGGCTACGGCGTGAGCGATTTCCTGCTTGATTTGGGCAAAAGCTTGTTGCTGTTCAGGGCCTCAGTGAGAATCATTCTTCTTACAGGTAACCAGGCAAAGAGGACTCACAATCTGGCTATACTCAGGAATATGCATTCTCCAAAAACCTATGGCACCTAGGAAAGCTTGTGTTTCCTTCTTGTTGGTTGGTGGAGACATTGCTGTGATCTTATTGATGACCTCAGTGGGAATCTGATGCTGTCCATCTTGCCGTTTCACTTCCAGGAACTGGATCTCTCGGGCAGGTCCCTTGACTTTGCTCTTCTTGATGGCAAAACCGGCTTCCAGGAGAATCTGGATGATTTTCTCTCTTTTTTCAAACACGTCTGTTGTGGTGATGACACAATGATGTCATCAATGTACTGCAGATGTTCTGGAGCCTCACCCTTTTCTAGTGCAGTCTGGCTCAGTCCATGGCAGATGGTGGGACTGTGCTTCCACCCCTGGGGCAGTCGGTTCCAGGTGTACTGCACGCCCCTCCAGGTGAAGGCAAACTGAGGCCTGCACTCTGCTGCCAGAGGAATGGAGAAGAATGCATTGGCAATGTCAATAGTGGCATACCACTTTGCTACTTTGGACTCCAGCTCATACTGGAGCTCCGACACGTCCGGCACAGCAGCGCTCAATGGTGGAGTCACTTCATTCAAGGCACGATAGTCCACAGTCAATCTCCATTCTCCTTCAGATTTGCACACAGGCCAAATGGGACTGTTAAAGGGTGAGTGGGTCTTGCTGACCACCCCTTGACTCTCCAGCTCACGGATCATCTTGTGGATGGGAATCACAGCATCTTGAGTTGTCCTGTACTGTCGGCGGTGCACCGTCGAGGTGGCAATTGGTACTCTTTGTTCTTCCACCTTCAGAAGCCTACTGAAGATGGGTTCTCTGATAGTCCAGGCAAGGTGTTCAATTGTTTAATGCCCTCTGTCTCCACAGCAGCTATTCCAAAAGCCCACTTGAGTCCCTCTGGGTCTCTGAAATACCTGCTTTGGAGGAAGTCTATGCCCAAAATGCACGGGGCCTCTTTACCAGTCACAATGAGATGTTTCTTCCACTCATTTCCGGTAAGGCTCACCTCAGCTTCCACCAGGGTCAAATCTTGTGATCCACCTGTTACACGAGCAATAGAAATGGATTCTACCCCCTCATGTTTTGATGGGATTATTGTACACTGTGCACCAGTGTCAACCAAGGCATCATCTTTTTGTGGTTCTGATGTACCAGGCCAACGAATCCACACAGTCCAAAAAACACGGTTTTCCCTGACCCCTACCTGGCTAGAGGCAGGGCCCTGTTGCAGTGGGGATACTGCAACACGCATATATCAAACCAGGAGTCCCGTGGAAAGGAAATATATATGGACAGACAGATTCTTGATAGCTGTTTCAGAGATGTTTATTTCTCCAGCCGCATGGCCGGGGCTCTGCTGAGGAACTGTTCCAGTCACGGGACCAAGGGTCCTTCTGCCCGCGCAGGGAACACAAACCAACCAATGGGAACGAGGCTGAGCAGGGACAGGGAAACCCCGTGTCTGTGCCCTCAGGGCCCCTCTCCCAGGGCTCCATGGCAGGGGAGGGACCCCAACAGGGCCCCCTCTATGCCTGGTTATCCTTCTTTCCCTGGGCCTGCATCTTAGAGATTCGTTCATGGGAATCAGACATGTCATCGTCTTTTCCATCATTTCCGGCAGTTTGGCTACAGGCAACTGGAGCTACTTCCTTTTTGGTAGAACTTCCTTTCTGAGACTTGTGCTCCTTCAAGTCACGCACTCATGCTGCCAGAGGAGAAGTAAATTGTCCACCCCACTTCCTCATGTTTTCCCCACTGTCACACAGGAAATCCCACAACTCACTTTGTGGGATGTACTTTCTCTCTGGGGAACGTCTGCATTTGGTATCAGAATCTCTGATCTGTACTGCTGACATTTGG
Organism: Corvus moneduloides; assembly: GCF_009650955.1. Lineage (NCBI taxonomy): Eukaryota > Metazoa > Chordata > Aves > Passeriformes > Corvidae > Corvus > Corvus moneduloides. The sequence continues at coordinate 40,348,796 of NC_045511.1, forward strand.
AGAAGGCCCTCTTTGATCTCCTTCTTACTCTCCTGGAGACTCTTCTCCATCTTATCTTCCATTTTCTGCATACATGTTTCCACAGCTGTGATTTTTGCATGGGTTGGGCCATGCATGGAATCTGCATATGCTTGGAGCTTCACTGCCATATCCTGCACAGTCTCATTCGCACCGTAGTTCGGTTTCATTATTGCTAAAGCAGAAGCATATTCTTGTGGCCCAAGTTGTATGAGTTTTTGCCACATCAGTGGATTAACTCTGACCCGGTCTGGACTCCTCAACCCTGGATCATCTGTGAAGACAATCTCTACAACCCCTAGTTCTCTCAGGCGTTGGATCCCTTGTTCTATGGTCTTCCACTGGGTTTGCTGCATATAGAGATCATCTCTGCATGTATATCTATCCCTCACACCATACAAGACCCATCTCCAGAGACTGTGAGATTCAGCCCCCCTTATCTTCGCTTGGTCGATCACTGGATCATGTGACAGGGAACCCAAATGCCTCACTTCAGCACCATCCAGCATCACATCATCACCTGCAGCATCCCAAATACAGACCAACTTATTATGGATTCATCAGACCATCGGGTGTAGTCCTTTCTTAAGCTGTGAAGGTCCTTTATGGACATGGACTCAGTACTGGTTTCTGTGCCTGAGTCAGTTGATGGTTTTGAGGTTCCTTCCCGTGCATCATCATCATCTTTCACTGGGCAATCAGTTTTAGTTGTGTGTTTTTTCCTCGTGACAGGAGCCACTGTCAATGGCTTAGACTCTCCATCTGGTTTGGGCTTGCTGTCTGGTTTGGCTGCAGCCTGAGTGTGGGGTGGGGTGTCTGCAGGCTTTGCTGATTTACCTTCCTGCCCCTCTACCTTTACCTGCTGCAGTGTGAGATAGGCATATGCCAAAGCCCAACCTATTACAATGAGCTTTTTCTCATTAGAATTGTCATTGTATTTCTCTTTCAAATATTTCTGCACCTCAGCTGGTCTCTGAACTTGTTCAGGGGGGAAATTGCAAACCATTGGGTCAGAGAATTTCTTCAGGATTTGACCCATATCCTCCCATTCTCACCCCACTCAGGATGTTCCACCTCTGGGTCAGGTGTCTCAGCAATCACCGTGGAAATCTGAGCTCTCATTCTAGACAAGCTGCAAAACACATAGAGGAAGATTACCAGATAAAATACCAGGAAGGTGGTCTCTTTAATGTCCAGGGGATACTGAGCATTCTCAAAAGATGACTTATCAAATTTAAAGGGAAGGGAAGCCCCATCTCCTCCTCTTCTAACAACCTGGGTGCAATTACTAATAAATTCCCAAAACAGGCTACTGAAGCTAGGACGGGAGTTATGATGGAGAAACCACATATCATACACACTTCGAACAGCTGCCTGTACCTCTGTCAACTTCTTATAAAGCATTATCACTGAGCACAGCAAAATAGAAATCCGAATTCATGCCCCTGCTCTGCAAAAATTCCTTATCAAGGATAAGATCGGAGCAAGTTGTGGATAGGCAGATAGGCCTAGGGACCAGAAAGGCACTAGTACGTTAAACAAGCCTACGGACCAGAAATACATGAATATATCAAGCAGAGAGACATTATGAACTCAACCAACATGGTGACTATTTTACCCCAACGCAGAATAAGTAAATTCAAACCAAAATGTAATTAGCACAGGCTTTTTATTTTCCTTTGAGCCACGCAGTTGGGCGCCACTGAATTTGTACCGGTTTGGCCAAAAGTTCAACTCTCCGAAGGAAAAGGAGCTGAAAAACTGGCTGAAAGCTGGCTGGAAAACAAGCAGGCTGCTTCCCCGCCCCCCCCCCCCCCCCCCACTCTGCAGAAGCAGACAGGTTTTATCTCTGTGTCTTTGGAACATGAAAACAAAGTGCTTTGAAAAAGTACACTTTTCTCTCTCCCCTCTCAGGCCCAGTTAAAAGGCATAGAAAGGCATATATACTAATTTCTGGGCATAGTGCAGCAATAGGGAATACAACATCAAGTCACCCCAAGACACATAATAATATGAGTTTTGTCTATCATGTGCTTAGTAGCTCAGTGGATGTGCACCATGTTTGAACCACCATCGTATTAAAAGAAAAGCCTGTCAAAAGGAGAAAAAAGCCAAGTGCCTCAATTTCACCAAGGGAAGAAACAGATGTATAAATTGTTCTATACCATGCTAGACTGTTAGCTTTTAAAAGGCACAGAAATCAGTGAGTGAACAAAACAGCTTGTCTTGGGAAATTATGCCTTTCAGTTTCTTTCATGTTAAAGTTTATTTCCTCAGATGTTACATGGCATGCTTGTTTGCCATGTCAGAGTCTTAATCGCAGTGCGAAACAGTCTGATTTTCTGCGAGGATAAATGAGCCCAGAAACGTTCTGAGTTCAGATCAAGTTGAATGCCATGATGGTGATCCAATGTAATTTTACATTTAAATCAATGCTTAACTGGATGTTTAATCTGGTTCTCATGGGACTGCAATTTCATTTGAAATTCAAAACTTTGCTCAAACACCACTATGATAGTTGTTTTATAAAGTCATAGGCTTGGTAGATATTAAGAACATATTTATGAAGTCACAAATCAGAGCTACATGAATGGTTTGGTGAAGTGTAAAATGACCTACATTGCAGTACTTTGAGGTTTCTCCTTATAAAAAGGCAAGCACATTCACTTTTAGAATTTTTGAATGTAGTGTGATTGTAAGAAGCTTTTGTGCTCTAATGTCTGTGAAGCTTTAAAATAGAAACATAGAGATGTAGCAGAAAATAACCTTTATGTGACCTTAGTTGTTCTCTAACAGGCGATTTACTCTTTGTGATGACAATGCTTTCCTTCCCTTCGTCTTTTTCAGCCTCTTTACAGGTGTGTATGTTTTGGGAACTTCTCTTCCCCCAAACCTTTGAAAATAAGTCAAAGAACAAATTGTGCATTCTTTTTTTTTCTTATTGGCTGAATGACATCAGTTTTGAAAGGAAGCTGCTGTTATTTAGCATTAATTCTACAAGTATTTGACAAAATGTACAAATGGTAGTCACCTGAATGTCTTAAACTAAAAAGCTACACTTTTGCTGCCTCAGAGAGGCCAGCTTGGTAAGCCTGTAATGTATTGTTATGTGTGTATCCATGATCCTGGGGTGTTAGTAGCTTGGCAACATGCCCCCTTATTTTGTAAGAACAGGGTGAGCTTAAGCTGTTCATAAATCCTTTCTGAAAAACACATCTTCAGTGTTCACCTGGAAAGTCTCCTGTGAGTTGTTTATCTGTCCCCAGTGTGGTTCTAAAAGGAAAAAATTTAATGTATTGTGATTAACTACAATAACCAGACAGAAAAGCAAAGAAAGTTGGCATCAACTGATTAGTGTGGCTTGTATGTGAAATTGTTTTGATCAGTCTTGATCAGGATTAAATTTTTCAATGAGTACTGACAGAACAGCTAAGAAGGAAAAGCAAACAAATTGAGATTCAATGTGCCATGAAAATGTGACAGTGTAGCGTCCAAAATATTTTCCATTAATGAACAATTAGGGCTCAGTTGTAGAATGCTAATTGATAAAGATGATGCAGGAAGTTAATAAGTCACTAAGAAAGCTAAAACAGCATAAAATGGAAGCTGAAATATATGCTGCAAACATGCATGTGAGTGTTCATTTTTACTTTTGAATTCACTCAATGTCATTCAACCACTGATCTGAATTTTACCTATATAGGCCTAAGAAACAGAATTTTTGCAAATACTGAATTTTTGTTAAGAAAGCTTCTTTGTTAAGCTCTAACAAAGAAATGTCTTGCTTCAGTATCTAGTTCTGAAGGTTGTACTGGATGTTGATATTTTAAAATGTTTACAATGTAGCAACATTGCAAATTAGTATGAGCAGATATGTCTGTTGAAGCCAAACATCACTGATACAGATTTAGAAACTTGTCTGCATACTGGCATCTTATTATTGTCAATATTTGTCACATTTTAAGGGTGTCTAGTGATTGAAGTGTGTAAACTAATATTATAAGAACATAATGGTAATTCTCTAGTAATTATGCATTGCAATTTTTGGCATTTCACAAACTCATTTCAACAGCCTCTCAGGACATGAATACTTATTTCATTTTCTCTTTGCTGTAAAAGTTCTGGAATTAAAGCAAGTCTTAAAATTGTCCATATAACTAGTTTTTGTTTCAATTCTGAGACTCTGCATTTTGGCTCTAATTTGGCAAAACAGCAAAGGAAACACCCTACACAGTAAGAGATTCCATTCTTGATGCATATGTTGTTTAATAAAAAGCTTGATGTACCAACAGCCTCGTCTTGGTCCTTGGAAAATTTCCAGCTGAATTGAGATAATTTAAAAGGATTTTAATAAAGCTTGTACTTCTGGATATTGTGTTGCTGCCCTATTCTTATTACAAACTGTGGGAATGCTTTGCAGTAGTTTTAAATGTGGTATATATTAGAAATTGCAGGCAAGCAACTGCAAGTATTTTATATACTTACTCAGTTTAATGTACTCTCATCTTTTCTTTTTATCTAGTCTGCTTCCCTTCCTCCCTAGTTCTTAACCTGCTTCTCAATATTCAACCTTCAGAGGTTTCAAAGATTCACCTGAGACAACAAAATCACTGTAACAGACCCACAAAAGTATCCTGTGATTTCTGACCATTTACCTTCTGACCCTGTGTGTCTGATAAACAAGAGCACAGCTGCCCAAATTCCCCATCTCTCTGGCTGTCTCTCTTTCCCAGTACAGTTGCATTGAGACGTAACAACTAATCTTCATTAGAGCTCTGATTCATAATGCAATTAATTGTGAAAGGAAGTTAAACACAGTCCTTAAGCAGGCCTGCCTCTAAAACATGTCTCTAAATCATGTGCTGAACACTATAGTAAATGTTTCACAGAAGGCAGATACAGAGAGATCTGGTGTTTAATGCCCTTGGTTTCCACTGTTGGTTTTGGGGAGACTGAAATTTTGTTAGCAAAGTAAGTATGAAAACTAAGTCATAATATGTTGACCTTGCTCTTATAATTACATAATAACAGTAACATGGTACTTTTGTTCTTTCCCTGTGATTGTCCTCTGTCTCATACTTTCTGGGCAATCAGAAGAAACATATTTTTAATTCAATAATCAATTTAATTCAATGGTAAAATGATCTTTGTGACATCCATGACTGGATTTCTTGTTTCCAACATGAAAACACAAGTCAGAAGTATAACTCTCCCACATAATATAGTTTGGCATATTATATGTATTTGTGGCTGAAGTTAAATGCTCCAAGAATTTTTCTTAAATTGAAATATAGACCACTCCTGACCCTTTATGCAGAGGTGATTTTTCCTATAATTTGGAAGATTTTGTGCATAACACATAAATAATCACTTTAAAAAAGCAATAGTAGGGTTTCAAGAAGACAATGTTGAAAGAATGTTTAATCCTGAAAGAAATTAGTGGAATTAGAAGTGGTACTGTATTTTAAACAAACGGCATTGAATGGAATTTGGAGTTTTTTAAGTTGTTACAGTTCTCTAGAACTGGATTTTCTATAACTCTGTTTTTCCTTCTTTTATATTAATGTCAAATGCTTTTTTTCAAAAACAGAAATGAATATTTGCTTGTATTTTAAATGCAAAATTGGGTTGTGTTTGGAATAAACTTCCTCAAGTGATTTTCCTCCCTACTCTTACATATATAATTTTTTACTTTTTTGTCCTCATTTGACAAAGTAAGATTAAATATGAATAACCAATATTTGATTAGCATATGGTTAACTGAAATTGTGCTGCAGGTGGACAGATATGCTCTCCAAATACATTATGGCAAGGATCTACAGAGTAGAATATGGGAATAGAGGCTCAAAATTGTATTGATATTCTACTGAAGGTGGATACTTAATTCCCATGGAAATCCCATCTAAGAGCAGTTCAATTTTATGTTGTAGATAGTGGGTGAAGAAATATAAAATGCCCTTAAAATATTGCCCATCCTGCTGTCCAGAATCATGCCAATATTTTTGCCAGCTTCGTCCTCTTTTCTGTAATCTGCCTGGTTTGTTATTATAATCAGTTTGCTATTCACAATAATGTCAACATAGGGACACCTGGAAACTGAATTTTATAAATCTTTCTCCAGACTGAGGGAAACATGAGGGAAAGCAGCCAGCTTAAATACAAACAGTTGTAGCAGACAAGGATTCATTACCATGGTGCACTCTGAGTGACCAAAGAAAGATTCAGGCTTCACTTGGAAAAGCCATTAGAGATGTTGAGTTTTCGTGAAAGGAAGGATTGACTGTTTGAACCTTTTTTCATTGCAAAGAAAAAAGTGAAGTCACTTGTACACTGCTAAGCAAGTCAGCTGAGGTGGCTTCAGCATAAAAATCGAAGATGGATTGGCACGTAATGGAAGTAGAATAAATGTATATGAGCTGTTCTTTGGTCTCAAGAAAATGAGAGTATTAGCCAAACTTGGGGTATCTCTGCTTAACTCTTACCTGTAATAAAATATGCCTGTTTTCTAGTTTATGCCACCAGGAAATAAACAACATCAAGTCTACAAGTGTTACTGGAAAAGGTAAATGTGAGAACTGCTTGGTTTAAAAACGTTCTAAAGTTTTACTTCTTTGTGATAAAGACTTTTAAGTTACCATATTCTTCTGGGATAACTTGCAAAGAAAGAATTTTTCATTTTTGGAAATAGGTGAAGGGTTTGGAAATAGGTGAAGCCAAAGATCAGTTGTGGACTTGGTATCTAAAGGCTGTCTGATCTAAAGATTCATGAACTTTGGGCTTTGAAATCTAGGCTTGGTGAGACATAAGTGGATGGCCACACTGTGTGGCCATGCTGCTCTTCTGTTTAGATCAAGGACCTGTGAACACACAAGTAACTGTGTCTCTCTGCAAATATAGGAAGCTGAGCAGCAGAGCTTGCTCACCTGCATACCTAAAGTCTGAAAAATCTTGACGACCTGCAAAGTCCTGTTTGGTTTGTTTTGAGTAAAACTGTAAGCGTTTCATTCATGCAGAACACTTTCTAGTAACAATTCTGGAGCATTGCCAGTCCTTGCTGTTTTGTCACAAAGTGATGATAGTTCAATGTTTACCTCAGGCTCTGGTTTCTGAGAACAGCTATTAAATAGAAAACAAATCTTTCACTGAGGTATGAGAAAACAAGAAGAAAATTTTATTTACTTCTAGCTACAGAGAAAAATTTGAAATTTGGCCTTGGACAATCCTAAAATGTCAAAACAAAGGTGGTAAATGTAAAGATATGACAGTACCTTATTTTCTCCTCATCCCTACTTTAAAGTTCATGATATTTAAGTCAGCTTTAAGGTATTTAGCCTAATAATTTATGACAATTTGGGAAATGACAAAGACTAACTATGTAAGCCAGTGTGGACAATTCTTTTTTGCTGAGCGCCATCTTTCAGTAGTTCACCAGAGGTGGCTTTCACATAAACTTTATTTATTCTTACAGACACATAATTTTCTGGCTGGTGTTCCTTCAAACTCTCCACCCTTTGCCTACTGTCAAGGAGTTGAAAATAATTAGGATCAATCACAGACATATCCCTTTGCCTCTGCTTTGTCTCTCTAAACAAATAGACTGTTAAAGCTGTTGGGCTTTGCAAAGAGAATGCAAAGGTGTTCTCCTTCCTAGCCAAAATCCACACTATGGCAAGGTGACAGGAATGAAGGCTGTCTTGAAGATATATGGTACTACTGGATAGCGTATTGTACTTTTAAAGTGTTTTAGATAAAATTTGAAAAGATGCTGAAATGAGCTTTTCTTCATTTTCTAAAGTGGCTTTCAGTGAATGAAGACCTTACATTTATTTTTTTTCAGTGAGCCTCAAGATGATCTTTTTCCCACATAAAAATTTAAAAAAATAGTTATCTTTATAAAGTAGAGTAATAGAAGAGAAACCAGAAGATATTTGTAAACTTACACACATAAAATGTAAAATAATTTTAAACAAAGGTTTTGATTTTTAAATACTAGTTTAAGGATCAAACATATTCTTGTCATTAACTAGATCTGTAAACTTACATGTGAATATCACTTTCTGTGAGTTAAAAACTGTAGGATAATATAATTGGACTTTATTTGGGGGGAATTCTTACTTCTTGTTTCCTTTTTAACATACATGGAGGGAAAGAGATTGGTTCAAACAAATGTACCAACTGAATAGAAGCACAAAGCTTAATTATTATTACTATTTTTTAATGTATAAACCACACTTTACATTCTGGTAATCCCTTACTCTGGATATCCTAAAATATCCTGCCTCCTAGTTTTGTAGTAAAAATTACTTCTAATTAAGGGCAAAGTTTGAGTCTGAGGCTGGTTTGGACTTCAAGATGCTGAACGGGCATGGCAAACATGAAGGTTAAAGAGGTGATGGTTTCCAGCCAAATAGGGCTCAAATCTCTCTGTTTCTTCCTACTGCCGATGACTTTAAAGTCTACCATTGACACTGAGCCAAAAGCTTGCTCTTGCTCCTTGTCAAAAGAAGGACTCTGGAACAGGGTCAGATAGATGCATGTTGGTTTCTAAAAGGGCAGACCTTTTTGGCAGTGAGCAGAGTGATAAAAATAGCTGGAAATGTGGAGAGAACAAAGACAAAGAGAATAACAAAAGGTAAAAGGGACACCAGAGTTTGAAATGCGTACAATCACTGTTGGGGCCCTCCCCCTGCCATGTAGCCCTGGGAGAGGGGCCCTGCAAGGGAGACATGGGGTTTCCCTGCCCCTGGTCAGCCTCGTTCCCCATTGGTTGTTTTGTGTTCTCCTGTGCTGGCAAGGACCCTTGGGTCCCGTGATAGCGACTGTTCCTCGGCAGATCCCGGCCATGTAGCTGGAGAAATAAACATCTCTCTGAAACAACTATCAAGAATTGGTCCATATATATATTTCTTTTCCACGGGCCTCGTTGTTTGATACACGTGTTGCAGTATCTGCACTGTAACAACTCACACCCTGGATGTATCCTGTTCCTGAATGTCTACCGAACATGTTTTTTTTTCTTTTGGCATTTTTCTGCAGTGTTTTGGTTTCTTAGTCAGGATGGGCCATTAGGGGAGCTCTGGTGAGAAACAGTTGTAGGAACATGCACAAATACAAAAAATAAAAGAAAACAATGATTATTTAATTATATGTCTGAATTAAATAAATTTCCAAGTAATTTTAAATAAAATTAGATATAAGCCATTAGATAAGGTCAGGACATTTGCATGGAGGATAAGCATTAAGTCTAAGGTGCACTTTGAAAAGCAGTTTAAGGAATTGTCAAACATAGATACTCCTTGTGGCAAAACCATCATGAGAGTCCTGTTCCTGATTACTCAATCTAGCTCTGTGACACAGCTTACTATGCCCCAAGTTAAAATGCTGCAACGGCATGTGAGTTCTGGCTGTAAACCAGACCGGTGCTGTTCAAGAACTCAGCAATAATCTGTTAAGCACCTTCTTTAGAGCTTTACTTTGCAAAAGCAAATACTTGGGTTCTTAACCACTGTTGTGCTTTCTTCCTTTTACACAACCATGATGGCATCTGCTGTAATGGTGTAGGTAATTACTCTTCCAGAGGACTGAAATAATGAACATAATTCTTCCTGCTTTTGAATAGCTAGAACATCTTTCATGAATGTTTGATTTTTGAGCTGTCAACTAGGACTAGAGCAACAGAAAACTCCCCATACCATAGTCTAGTTCACACAAGAACAGTGTAAGATGTAAACGTTATTTTAAAAAATACCTGTCAAACAGCAAGTTAAATTAAGGAGATAAAGTTGAGAAGTCAGGTGGTTTAGGTGTTCTGTTGGTTTGCTACTGGTACTTTAGTCAGTTTCACACATTTCTACTGCAAAGAAAAACAGCCATGCTAATGTTTCTATACAAAATCAGTTGTAGAGAGGTTTGAGGATTTCTTGACCACCCTGAATCACATACTATTGCCATTTTATAATCTGTACCATTATTTGAAAAACAAATGTATGAAAATAAGTCTTGAGAAGTATAGAAAAGATGCATTGGTATGAGACATTGTATGTCTAAAGATCTGGGATGCAGCCCCTTAGTTTTCCTCCTCTACCTCTTTTCAAGTACACGTTTGGGGTTTGTTTGGAAGGAAAGATCCTCTTTTTCCTCTTTTTCTATTTTTTTTCACCTACAACAAATGAAAAGTGGTCTGCCTTTCGAGTGTTTTCTCTTTCATGCTTTGCTAACCTGGTTTTGTGCATATAAATTATGCTTCTGCAGTTTCAGTATGTTATTAGTTGGTGTTATAAGATATACCAGACCTCACTAATCATGTTTTTAGGACTGGATTGAAGCTTTAGGCACATTAGTTTACAGCAGTGGCCAGTATAGAATCATAGAAGAGTTGGAAGGGACCTTAAAGATCATCTAGTTCCAATCCCTTTGGCATGAGCAGAGATAATTTTCACTAAACCAGGTTGCTCAGAGCCCCATCCAGCCTGGCCTTGAACTCTTACAGGGCTGGGGCATCCACAACTTCTCTGGACAACCTATTCCTGTACCTCACCACCCTCACAGTAATGAATTTCTTGCTGGTGTCCAATCTAAACCTGTTCTCTTTCAGTTTAAAGCCATTGGCCCTTGTCCTGTTGCTACATGCCTTCGTCAAAAGTCCATCTCAAACTCTCTTGTGTGCCTACTTTAGGTAAAGGAAGGTTTCTACCAGGTCTCCCTGAAGCCTTCTCTTCTCCAGGCTGAACAGCCTCAGCTCTCTCAGCCTGTCTTCATAGGAGTCTGTCACTTTCTTTGTTTTCTTCCCCCTTTAACTCAACCCAGCCCAATTTTCTCCTGTCTTACCTTACCTTTTTCTTTCATCTCAGGTTTAGACTGTCACAGAGTGACAGAATGGGTAGTATTGGAGGGACCACTGAAGGTCATCTAGAACAACCTCTCTGCTCAAACAAGGTTCCCTAGAATGTGTTATTCAGGATTGTGTCCAGATGGTTCTTAAATATCTCTAGAGAAGGAGACTCCACAAACTCTCTGGACAATCTGTTGTCCAGGCCCCAGACTACACTCTTGGACTTGTTTTTTAACAAGTTGCACATTAAGTAAATTACACTATAAACAGTAACAGCTGCAATTTCTATCACAGAAATTGTTGTTATCCTTTGAATTCCTAGATGCTCTCAACTGTACTGGAGACACCCCACTCTTCTCTGCCTACTGTTTTCTTCTTCCCTGTCACCAAAACAGACACTGTCCTTCAGCTGCTGTTTTGTGTCAGGAAGAAAGTGAAAGCTGCTTATTTTTCCTCGCACCCTGAGCTTTTCTGCCACTGTATTTTTCTTTTTGTTCTCCTCCTCAGACCATCTGGAAGAAATGATTCATCCTGGGCCCTTCTCTTTCTGTAACAAGATTTCTGCCAGAGAAGTCATTCCATGATAGTCTTGTCTTCTGTTCCATCTGTAACCTCTTCCAGATAGGCAACAATACATGCAAGAAGGCCTTTTTCAGCCCAGAGCTGAAGTGTTGCATGTTTGGATGTTTATATATATATATATATGTATATATACACACACACATATATATATATATACATATATGTATATACATATGCACACACAAGCAAACATACATATTTTTATAGGTATAAATTATGAAGGTAGTTCTTCAAGTCAGTCAGTAAAAATGGATTGTGTGTAGGCAGAATTCTCAAGGTCAGGCTGTTTCCCGGAGTTGCATGGTGCTCAGGTATCTTCACACTTGCCTTCTACCAGCTGCCAGAGAACTCCTGTGCTCAGCAGTTCAGCTCTTTGTTGGAACTTGTAACTAGGTCTCAGTGAAGAAGCTTAGTACCAGAAGTGAGACCTCTGCCCTGGCAGAGTGGTCATATCAGGCTCATGAGAGTGACAGGGTCCAGTAGCAAGAGTGCAGCTTCCTATAACACCACAGCTGCTGGTGCTAGAGTTAGTGGTCGTATCATTAAAATGAAACAGAAAAAGCACTTATGCTCCTGCAGAGAAAGAGAGGCAAGAACACAGTTTTTGGGTTTTGTCAGCTTGGACATCATACCTGGCCTTTAAAATGATCAAAACATTTGGATTTCAGAATTTCTGGAATTTCTCAACTTGGTTGTAATTATTTCCTCTGTCAGAACCAAGAAAACATGTAGAAGACACTTAATCTAAAAAGTAAGACTTCATGATCTTATTTTGCTGACTACTTTGTTTCTTGTTAGACCTTAAAATGACAGACATTAGGAACCATAGATTGATTATTTTAAGGTGATTCTTTTTGCTGAAACCCAATGAGGTGGTTGAGTCTCTTGCAGAAGATCGTATCAGAGACTAATCCTCATGCATGGTATCCTGCTACACCTTTTAGGCTATATGTGTATCTTTTTCTATTGGTTTTGGTATATAAGGGATAATATCTAAAAGTCACTTCTGGCTCAAATATTTGTATTGTATGTTCATTATGCAAAGTTATTTATGTGTATGTTTTTAGCAAAGGAGGTAACAACGGTTGGCTTGTGAGATATTTTTGGCAAGCAAAAATCCACCTTTACTGCAATTCTTGAGGGAACAGAATCAGTTTCATTCCAAATCAGAACTAAATTTGGTGTTCGAGATAGTAAACTTTCCTGGTGCATCTGTATATATCTACTTTTTATGGCTCGCCTTGTGCCATGGGATGTACCCTGGGATGTCTGAGCTGCTAACCTGTTCTGTGAGATTCTTCTGACTTTTCAGTCTCTATAGCAAAAAAACCCTCATGTTAACCACTTATAAATATGCTTTCATGATTCAAAGATTTTGTAGGACAGTAGTGGATACTACTATGATATTTATTACATGAAGTTAAACTCACATTAGGATAAACACAGTGATGAAATTATTGATGTTCTGGAGGCAACTTTTCCCAAGCAAAATATTTCTTGGGTTTTCTTTTGGTTTTACTTTTTCTTTGTTAGTTCCCTCCCCTTTCCTCCCAGATCTTGTAAAACTTTTCAAATCCTTTTCATAAAAAATGAAATTTAATTCTACTGCCTGCAGACTAATTAGGAGTGGCTGTCTTCATTCTCCTTCCTGCCCTCATAGGCACCTGTAAAAAGTAGATCGCTGTTCTTTTAACTGCAATTCAGTTATAGCTTTTATTTCTGTTATGTGTGAATGAAAATCAGTCTTTTATTAAAAAAAGACCAATTAAACCTAGACTTCATGTTGATCTCAGACAAGATTTTGAAATATCCATCAACTCTATTAAAACAAAAGCAAAGCAATGTGTCGCTGCCTGTTCCGAGCTTCCCTTCCCCCTCCCCAAGACAAGCCAGGACTTGCCTCTGCCATGTGCTCCTTTGTTCCAAGCGTGGGCAAAACCAAATGTAACTCAAACTCTTTAGCAGTGTCTGATTGGCCAGTCACCCTGGGTCCGCCCCCAGTTCTCCCCTTTCCTCGCCTCCAAATAAAAGAAGGACCCGAGAGGGGTCCCGCCCTCTTAGGCTTTGCACCCCTTCTGCGGATATCTGTGTGTTTCTGTCTCTGTTTGAAAGCTTCTAATTGCAGGAATTAGGCAAAGCAAAAACTATATTTCTCCCTCTTTGCTTCTGCTGGTGGTATCAGCTTTGCAGCCACTATTGCTGCTCTTAGAGCTACTGAAATGCTGGATTGTCCATGCTACCTCTCTAGGCTGCCCGAGGCTTTCGGCATTGAACTACGAGCCTAGCTGGTAAAAAGCTGTATTTCCACAGCAATGACTTTCAGTAAACACACCAATGAGTAGAAAAAATAGTTACAAGGGCATGCACGGACCAGAGGACATCTATAGTTGAGATAAAGGGCATTTAAGCCATAGTTTTGAAACCTGTGAAGTTACATAATTAAAGGACATAATTTTTAGCACATTCTTAGTTTTATCTCTCTGCTTTTTTTCTTCTTTAAAGCGTGGATATTTATGTGCTTTTATTTTTATAAATCCCTTCAGGCTTTTGAACCTTGTAAATTAGGTTTGAGTTTTTCTGATTTTTGCTGAAAAATTTATTTCCAAATACTTCTTTCCATCCAAACTCCCACAAGATGAAACAAAATTTTTAGTTCTTTGTCATGTCGTATTTGTATAATGATTTCTTCTGGACTGAAATATAAAAATCTGTTGAAGAGTACTGACATCACTTTGCCATTTAAAGAGAAAAATAAAATTTGTTAATTTATTTCACATCAAATAAAAGCTAAATGATAGAAATTTCTCTATCTTAAAGGCATTCAAGAGTTGACAGGAATTACAAAAACACTTGTGGTAAGAAACATAAGGTTATACATGACTGTATGTACATTCTTATAGTGACTGTACATTACAGTGGGGCACATTGATTCTTGATAAATTTTTTGCTTTGTTCTTGCTGTTCCCCAAGGCTTGATGTAGGTGTCTAGCTGTAGGAATGACTGCATGTCTATGAGATGTAGTGTACTATCACACAGCATTTCAGAGGTGGAATATGTCATCCATTTTGGGCAGTAGGCACCCTATACAAACGAAGCAGGAAAATCAGGGCAAGCTAGATGGGTAATTTTCTAGAGTATTCAGGGAAGTGGTAGCTGTTACGGTTCACTGACTATTCAAGGTGCTTAGGCACATATATAATTTTAAGGTATTCAGAACATAGTAACCAAAACCCACTGAAGTGGCCTGATCCTGTCAGTTCCTTTTCATTTACTGCAGTCAGATTTTTCACATAAATTTTAGCTACATCTCTCCTGTGAATAAGAGTCAGAAAAAAATGGAGGAATGAAGCAAAAACTGATAAGAAGTAAGTGTTTTAAGCTCTGGTAACAAAAAGATAATGATTTATGTCTTTATCAATGAATATCTGTCATTTTTATAGAGCAACAGAGGAGCTAAAAATGTTTATTTTTTTACATTCAGTACAAACTTTTTGTACAGATACTAATAAATAAATACAACATTTCTAACCTTTGTCTCTAACCATTTTCAAACATTAATTTTTGAAATGTTAGGAATGCAAGATCATATATACAGTAATGCACATGGAAATAATTACTGTTCCTGCATCTTGATCTTAACATGAACCTAATGTGGAGTTCTTTCTTTTTCAAATCCTCCTAAATCTCTAATCTTAACACTTGGAGTGACGTAGACATGTACTTTTTTGACATTCCAGTTATGAATAGTAGTAAAGATATACTCACTTTCAGTACTAGAGAGATTCTATTTTTGTTCAAATGCTAATTATTGTCAGATATTTTGTGTATGTGTATGCTGTGGTGCCTAGCCAACAATGCTAACCCTTGTCAATAAAGTAAGAAAAAATCAAAAAGATCATGAGAGGTATAACATTTCTTTAACTGAATTGTTATTATATTATTAGCAGACAATCCCTAAAATCAAATATCTGCCTTTAACAAAAGCTTTTACAGTATGGGGAGTAACAAACAGGTTCTGTGTGTTCTGTGTGATAATGAAAAGTGAAACCTTTTCAATGAGGTTTCCTCTTAATCAACTGAGTTTGTGTTTAGCACACCAAACAGAAAACCCCGCAAAAATACCACCACCCAAAAAAATACCCCCAAAAAACCCCAAAAAAACCAAAAAACCCAACCCCCCCACCAAACCTACATTCCTACATCTGTACTACAAGGGACACTGTTTCAATATTGTACCAGATATGGGCAAAAAAAAAGATACCACAATTATATTTTCTTACCGGGGGTGACCTCTAGTGTGAAACAATGGCATTTAGCATTCTTTTGGGTTTGAAATGACAGCTTTTTGCCAATTACACTCGATTTCTCAAGTTTTCAAGTCAGTGTGTAGAGTATCAAGGTACTTCATCATTAAAAACATGACCCCTGGCCCCTACTCCTGGAGTAATTCTGTCTTCTCAGTCTAGTGTTTCCTTGAAATGTTTGTTTGCTGATACTATCTTTAAAAAGTCCAATAACATTTCCTGTCCAGACACTGTAATTCAGATTCTGTCCTGTTATTTATGGCACCAGTGAAGCTCTTAGTTATACCTATAATTAGCTCTTCACACATTCATTTCCTCTCTACCATTCAGCTGCATGAATACATCTATGCTAGATAAAACCCATGAAAACAAGTTTTTTTAAATAATTCACAGAGAAAACTGCATTAATGAAAGTCAAATTTACCAAATGAAAATGTGGAAACCAGAGTACTTCCTTCTAGAACAGTTAATTATGCAGCAGTAGTGTGGCCTTTTCCATTCCAATTTGTCTATAGATGTCTTCCATCTCTTAGAGCTGGACACTCCCTGTATATTCATCTTTGTAGAAAGCATGTATTTATAGGCTTTTGTTTGTTTGTTTGTTTAAGTCACAGGCTATATTCACAGCACAGCTGACGTTGTAAGTAATTGCATTATCCCTTGCACTGTGTTCAATAGAGGCATGAGTTTATGTGCATTACAGTATGACATGCTTTACTCTTACTTGTCCCATTACTTGTAAAATCATTGCTGAATATTAATTTTCTTCTTTGCTGAGAGACATGTGGAATTACTGTAATTCCAAATGGTGCTATCAATATCTGTAGGAGACGCAAATTACTGAGATTATCTTCTCTTCATTAACATGGTGGATGTTAGCATAAAGATTATCAAATAATAGCCATATAAAAATAATTTACTGTGCATTTTTATTATCTAATTGTAAATTTAACCCATGTGGGCTTGTGAGGAAAAGAATATTATTGAATGAAAAAATAAAGGTATTAGTTTGAAGTAAATGTAGATCAATGTTAAAAGAAGTATTTTAAACTTCTGAAATTAATTTAGCAAACTGTTTATCTTCCTTGAGATCCTAGTCTTTGGTTATTTTGTAGCCATGATGTTCTTGGTATTTGTCCAGTCCAATCTTGTAAGCTAAACAGATCCTAGGCTGAGTAAAAGCCAAGGAGCCTCCTGAGTACTAAGTGTGTGGACATGTAATGCACTAATCTTTTATACTGACATACATGAAAAAACAAGTTACACTCTTCAAGAGGTGGACTGGTATTTAATCAAGTTGGTGTGAAGGCCAGTAGAGACTATTGCTTTAAATTACTTCAGAAGTTTCAAGTGGAATGGGACTGTTACAAGTTGTGTGCTCATTACCTTAAACGGATTTTAAAAAGTGCATCAGATTTTTCATTTTTCCTTTTTGAAAGGTGTTTTGAGATCTGCTGGCATGCTCAATGTTCCAACGCTGTTTCAATGCTCTTAGCGCAATATTTCAAACATTTTCAAAACAGAAGCAAGTAGTTTGAACTATTGTACAGTTTTCCTGGAACTTGATTTTGGCATATCTATTTTAATTACTCCCTCCAACCATTCCTTCCATACTGAGCCACGGAACTTTTTTCAGGTGTCAAATAATTCTGAATCTTTTGTTCATTCATTGACGAATGTCATCTTCTTCATTGCTTCAACTGCTTTTATGCATCTTGAAAAAAATTTTCAGCATGTCCTATTTTCTGTCTTCTTACAAAAATAAATATACAGCCCCCTCATGGAAATAGCATAGTGTCCAGTTGTCATAGGTTAAAAGCCTCTTGTACTTCCAGTTCAGCAGATACATTCGTATCTACATCTAAGCAAAGGGACACAGTTCACCTTCATCTGGAGTGAAACAATATTAGAAGATTAGGGAAACAAGATCTGTGTTTATCTATGTCATATTGATATTGTAGCTGAACTCACTTTGGAGATCTGTTCTTTCAAAGACTACAAATCCTGAGATCCAGGTGGATGAAAAATACTTT
Source organism: Corvus moneduloides (assembly GCF_009650955.1). Classification (NCBI taxonomy): domain Eukaryota; kingdom Metazoa; phylum Chordata; class Aves; order Passeriformes; family Corvidae; genus Corvus; species Corvus moneduloides. The sequence continues at coordinate 40,366,565 of NC_045511.1, forward strand.
GGATAGGGGATCCAAATATTTGTTCAGTTGCTAGTGGTACATGTTTGAACTTACCTAATAACTTGCAACAGAAACCTCAATTATTGGAGTTTTCCTCAGCTGAATTCCATTTATAGTCAGGTAGATATATACTAGAGTGTGCACTGTGCTTAAACTTAGTTGTTATCACTGTTAGGAGTTGTCATGACAAATCTGTCATGACAAATTAAACTGAAACTTTTCTGCAATTAAATTATAACTATTTTAATAACACTAATCAGAAATTTCAGAAATACCATTTCCTTTGCCATGAAATTGCATTGATTCCAAAATTCATAGAATTCTGCAGAGGACTATACTGAAGGCGTGAATATGCTTTTTTGGGTCCACTTCTAACTAGGTTTCCAAGGAGGATTTTTCCTAGTTGTGGAATATTTGTTGGTGCATAGTTAGTGAAAGTCAAGTCCAGGGCTTCAAATATTGGTGATAGAGAGTTGTTTAACACTGGTTACATCGTTGATCAGGAGGATGCCAATATGTTAAACTTGACATTGTGAAAATAGAGGTAAGAAAAGTGGTATTCTGAGAGTATTTTTGGAAAACTGAACAAAACAGTCTCAGAATTAGAAATTATTTTCAGGAACTTGCTTTGTAGATGAAAGCTTGTAGAGTAGGTGATATTTGATATGCTTTTCCTTTGCACTCTTGGATGGATACTAAGAGTACTTGAATGGGTTCAGTCACAGTGAGTTTTCAATATCTGCAAATATTAAAGCCAAAGGCATGTAAGTGTTCTAAGGTACCTCAACATTTCCCAATCATTTAAAGGTAGTGACTTTGGAGATTTCACCCCTTCCCTCCAGAATTATATCCTCAAGTGTTCTACAGAGAACCTTTATTTGGCTTGTAACCTTGTTTAGTCGGATACCAGTTAGTAATTTAAAGTCCTGTGTAATTCCTGGACAGAAATATTTTCTGTTTACTAGAAACATTCAAAGCAGTTTTCCTTTCCCCAATTCTTTTTGCAGTGCAAAACACACTAAGTGTAATTTGTGTGAGTACTGTCTTATCTGCACAGTGTAAAAATTCTCATGCTATCATTGCAGAAATTGCTTATTTCTTTTGCAGAATTTTCTTTCTTCTCTATACTTCTCTTTGATCCTTACACTCTTCAGAATGAGTGTGGTCCAGAAGAATTATTGAATTTGTATGCAGATTCAGATAAAAGCTTCGCATATCTTCTCATGCAAAGAGATGTGGGATACCTCAGTTGAGAACTAAGAAACACAATGGGATTGACTTTGGCACAGGCAGTGTTGTGTTACATACATTTCAAATGTTTTGTTTGTTGGGATTTTTTTAAAGTAGACATCCAGATTGATTCCATATCCCCTAATTTCTGGAGTCACTTGAACATTTGAGCAAATATTACTTCAGATTAATGATGAATGACTTAATTATTGGAGCATTATCACAGGACCTTTTATACAATTTCTAAGAAGAGTTAACTCTATGACCCTGCAATGCTCCATTCTGCTCCTAGTCAATTTATTAAATAGGGCTGATTTTTCTGTGAAGTATATCTTAAAATATCCTATAATTAAAATAATTGTATGTATTTTAGAAAGAAATTTTAAGAAGACAATTTTACTTGCAGTATATTTACAACATTAAGAAACACACAAGTTTTCATTCATGCAGACTTACAGCAAAAACAACGTAATTCATTACACACTGGATAAAGAAAGCACTCTGGCTTGTCAGATTCCATGTTGCATTTAAACCCCTTAAACTGCTTTATTCACATTTCTAGAGATGTTTTATTAATTACACAACCCCCTCAGGTTTGCAAAATATTGTGGGGATGGTCTTCACAGATCCTCTTTCAGGGACCCACTGAGGTTGTTTGAAACAAAGAGCTGCCACTGTGCTGGTTTAGGTCAGCTATTATGTACTTAAATAAACATCTCATTTCAGACATGGCATTTTCCATGATATTCTGGAGTTCAACCTCCCTTATTTAAGCTCTTCTTAACAGTCTACTACATTAATTTGCAACTGTTGCTTGGGATTAAATTTTATGCCTATTATTTCAAGGAAATGCGAGTTAGTGAAACATGCCCAACTTCTAGAAAATTGTACTGCTATGCACTGGCACTGCAAGTGGACTCAGCTTGAATAATGAAGTTAGAAGTATTACTGTGTTAGCAAATACAATGCATGCTAGCACAGTCATTATCATTGTACAACAGTCTATATTATGTTTTTCATTCTGACAGCCATACCTTCTACAGCCCATCACCATGCACTTTGATCTTTTTCACCTGCCTTTTGTTCTTGCCATTTTATATTGCTGCTTTCCCAGGCTCTATGCAAGGGTAGACACAATTACCTTGACCTCTTGAGATATAATTATATTGTTTTATTTTTCATGGCTCATTTTGGCCATAATAAGTAAGTCAGCTCACATAACTTTTGTCTTACCTCTTTGCTTATTTAACTGGTCTTAATCTGCAGTTTTATTGCTTGTTTTGGCATCTTGTGCTACCCAGCTTTCCCACAACCACTCATTCTGTGTAGCCTTAATAATGCTTATTTAAATTTCAATGTAAAAAGTGCAGTGTACAATTTTTAGTATGCTACCTACAAATTAGTAGGTTTGCTTCTATGTATAGCCCCTGTATAGCCTGTTCTGCTTTCTGATTAAGTCTATGCCACTTTGCTGACTAGTCAACTAGTTATATATTACTGGTTTTCTATTTAAAATAAAATTAAGAGATGGAGACAGATGACAATAATTATAATTGGACTTGTGCAAGTCTATATGTGTATATGGGAGCACAAGGTTAAACTAATAAAAAAATGCCGTTGCCTATGAGAAGAAATGTCAGAGTCCTGCAGAAGTAGCTTTGGGCTAGCATGGTAAGGCAGTTTGCACAAGGAGAACAGCCTTGGCTTTCAGAAGGTATTTAAACAACAACAAAAAATATGTTGAAGGTGAGGCATTTCGATCTGTCTATATTGGTCTTTGCTGGAGTAAGCCATTAACTTTTGTTTACCGAAATCCACTTCTGCATTTGTTAGTGTTTTGTTTCTTAAAAAGTGAATCTGTACTTATGTAAAGATTATTTATATGCTATTCTGAGCCTGTTTTTGCTTGATTCAACTGAAAATACTTCTGCAGCCCAAGACCAGTCTTTGCTTCTGACTGGTCCATGCCTTGCCCCAGTGTGTCAATATAATGGAGCATTTTCCTGAATTTGCACATAGCAGAATAATCCTACTAGTTCTTATAAATTAGGGCTAGAGTTCATGACAATCAACAGCCAATATTTTAGCTCCTGTGCTGAAGATTTTGTTAAAGTAAGAGTGAAGATTTTGTTAGGGTAAGTGTGAAGAAAGTAAGCGTAAAGTCAAGAAGTGGGTATGAACTGACAAATAAATGGAGAGAATTTTTTTCAGCAAGTTGCATTGTGAGTCTGGTCTTTCTTCAGCAGCACAGAAGCCATTCTCCCATGCTCACACATTCACATCTTCCCATGCACATACTTTCCTAGAACTAGTTCCATTCATATGGATTTTGGTACAGTGATACATACTTCACCTTGGAATTCAATGCTGCCAGTAATTAGAATTTCAGCACATTTAATATTCTTAGGTATACGTAAATGGAGGATATAATGCATATGGAACGTAAATAAATAGCAAAAAATAAGAGTAGAATTTTATAGGACTCTGCTTATTTTTCTGCTAATAAAATCTTTCTGAAGTTGAAGATTTATTATGATGCATTAACACGATTTTCTGCACAACATAGGTTGTATACTCTCAAAGTCAATGCAGTCTTCACAAAAGTAATATATTATTCTAATTCTACATGTCTTTGTCAGTTTAAAATAATCAAAATAGTGACAGCAAATGACTTCCAGCTGTGTGGACAAGAACATAATATTTCCTTATTCCTTTATCATATTTTTTACATTGGAACTTTTGTTTCCTACACAGGAACAAATTGGTTAGCCTGAATTATGCTCGAACCTTATCTCATGCCTAAATACTCTTTTCTATGTGAAATGTTATGAAGAGCTAGTATTTTTGTTTTGTTTAAGCGGTAACATTTTTCATTCTTTCTGATTAAAAAATTACATATTCAAACTGTAATGATTTTTTTTTTTTTTTTTCATTTTAGTATGACCAGGTTGCTTTCTTTGCTAACAACAGCAGCAGCCAGAGAGTAGAAGTTTACTTTAGAATACCATTTTTTACACATTTACAAGCTGTTTATGTGACAGTTATAACCTAAGAGGTATCTAATTGACTTTTTTTCAAACACTCATGTTTCTTCACTGGAATAACCAACATATTTAGAAGCTGTTAGTGATCTTTCGGTAATAAATTTTTTCCTACAATTATGTGTCACCGTAAAGAGCTGTTAACTCATTTATAAGCTATTAATTATTAATTCATTTCTCTAATGTACCAGCATTGCTTGCTGTATTTCTCCCTTGCTGTATAAACAAAATTCCATGCTACATTTGTGTTTGAAATCCTTATCCTTCACTTTCATAGCACGGCAACTTCCAATAACTTTTCCTAGCCTGGCAATCCACACAGAGGGATTCAAGCATAAATACCCTGTGCAATTTCAAAGTTGTGTCTTCAGACTCGTATTTTGGCCATTGATGGTGAAGATACACCTAAGGGCAGAATTTTGCAGAGAGGTGATGCAATAGTCTGTTGCTCAAAGGATTAGAAAAAGGGCTGCCTGGAAGGTGTCTGGCTTACTAGATAGAGCACAATATTCCATCTCCATTGGTACCTGGGTTGAAAGGCCATGAGTCCACTTCAAGGTCTTATATAATTCTGCCCACCCACTTACTTCTGTACTTTCACTAACACCGCGATGATTTTTTGCCTTTTCTTTTATACCCCTGTTATACCTTTTACAACTTCTGTATTCTTAGTGCTTTTTGCCTACATTCTTGGACTTGTTCGTTCAGCTAGGAGACTAAACATTTTAGAAGCGTTGTAGGTAGGTGTTAGTTATATATCTATATGTGTATAACAAGTCAAACAAAACAACAACAACTATGGCAGTAACAGCAATCACAAACCCAGCCCCGGCCTTCTCGGCTGTCAGGCCCTTTCCCCTCGGGTGCAGTTCCGCTCGCAGCCGGCAGGGGCGCTGGCGGCTCCCGGTGAGCAGGGCAGGTGCGATGGTTCCCCCGCGGCTGCAGGGGGCGCTCCGGAGCGAGCTCGGGGAGCACGCGGCACCGGTGCCCTGGGATCCCGGGAGGGATGGGACAAAGGCTTCACAAACCCCTGGGCAGCCGATCGTGGTGTCCGGCTGGACCCTCAGGAACAGCAGGCTGGAACAGCAGGGACGAGCACAAATCCTGGGTGGCAGACGCGATGTATCCAAATTCTGGAGCTGCAGTGGAACCCCAGAGGTCTCGGCAGGCGGGGTGCGGCGGGGCTACAGAGTAGTGAAGGCTTGAAGCAACAGTGGGGGCAGGGTGGCCGCAGCCCAGCTCCCAGCCAGGCAGGGAAGGCGGGCTTGGGATCCCAGGGTTTCTCCGGTAGAAGGAAAAGCAGCCGAAGAAGCAGCCTCTCTCTCAATCCAAATGCCAGGAACTGACTGTCCACACACCCAGGTGAAAACAAAAGAGTAGCAAGATGCACCCCACTGCTGTGGCTAGGTCTTTTGTTTTCCTGAAGCACTCAGTAATTTGTCCCCCTGGCAACATGTATGGGGAAAATTCCTTTAACAGAAAAAAAAAAAAACCAGGAGAACTTAAAACCCCAACAGTTTGACCCAAGGGAAATACTTGCAAGCTTGTCTCAATGTTCTCCTCTCTCTCTGCTCTCATAACTTCTTCCATATGGCCCAGTTTATCTTCATCCCACTTCCTTAAGCAGTCTGACAACCCTCCGCACTCTTTTTGAATGACTCGTGAAGACACACAACTTGAGAAAAGAGAATGATAAATGTTGGCCTACTCATTCAGGGAGTAGAAGCATGTCTATAGCCATAAGAAACTTATGAGTCATGGGGCTAACAAAATGTGTTCTTAGCTTTTACCCTTTCTTTTCAACGATTTCATCAATTCACTTTTCTCTCCCACTCCCTTATGTATGTACTACCTAATTAGACTAATATTTTTGAAGCAGGGTCATTTTTTTATATGTTTATGGAGTGCTCTACACATCACATTTATACACTTGTGATGTTTTTTACCCTGTCATGTGGTTATAATGCATATTTTAAAGGTAAATATGTTTACTTGAAATCCTTCTGTATTATTAAAGATTCTTTTGTTTTCAGTGATGTGAATTAGGTGATAAAAGTGAATGATTACATTAATTTTGCTTTGTCTCTTTAGAAGAAGAAAGTTTTGATATATCTACATTCCAATGTCAAAAATGGGTGTTACATAAAACCTCTGTATTTTCCACTCCTCTTAATTCACACTGAGGTGTGGTTTTTGCATTTGAATATATTACTTAACTTGTGAGACTGAAAAAAAGTCATCCTAATAGTTCTGAAACATGTTGGATGGATTGAGCTGTTACTGACTGAAACGTGTGGAAAGTCTCCCACTGATTTCTGTGGGTGTTCAGTGAAGTTCTGTGTGTTCTTCTACCTTCATGCTTCAACTTTTAGCAGTTTGGCAAAATTTCAGAGCTGCAAACCTGTCCTCAAGTCTAATGTGGTTTTTATGGACTTGAATTTTAAGTATCCCTGCTCAGCTGGCATGGGGAACTTTAATCTTATGTTTACAAGAGAATACCTAAATAGATAGAAGTTCCTGTCTCTCTTCTTCAGTTTTATTGTAGTCAACATAATTTTGGATACCTCCATGCTTCCTGTGTGCCTGAATCTTCAATAACAGCTCATGAGTTTGTCTTAAATGTCTTAGAGCACAAAAGTGAAAGTTTTATGTGGAGGCCAGGTCAGCAGTTAGGGCTGAAAATTCAACTTTGAGCAGTCGTCAGGCTAGGTAGAGTTATAGTTTGAGCTAGTAAAAGAAACATTTTCAATTGGCTATCTCAGTTTCAATAGTAATGAATCCAGTGTTCAGTAGGAATTTGTATACAAGGCCTGCCACTGCTGCTGTAATAAGTGGCAAAGTGCCCACATATAGATTGAAGCCCTAGTTGTGCTAATCTATGTTCAGTCGAAAAAAAGTATCAATGTTGATAAATTTATATAAGGAGGGAAGAGTAATTTAAATCCAGGATAAAAGTAGGAAGAACAGCAGACAAATAATGCCTAAGTAATTAACATAAGAGTAAAAGGGTACAAAAGCAGCAAAGCAGAGGTATAAGGTGTAAGACAACATCTGCTCCTCCCCTATATTTTCAAGTATTTAAAAACCTCTTGAGTGTCAACGCATAGTGGAAAGTGGCAAATACAAAAAACCACACTAGCAAAAGGCATAGATCATTGCAGGACATTTTGGGTATGTGGGTCTTGGAAACAAAGGTCACCCTGCTTCCTTTCCAAAATGCTAGCAGAAACCTTTCTCAGAGTGCAGTGGTTTTATTTTATTTTATGTTATTTTATTTTATTTTTATAATCACTGTTGCCAGTGATTGACAAGGTTTCCACTCCAAATTTCTTTCATAACCATGTTTAAAAACTTGGAACCTGCATCCTGACACTTGTAATGAAACTTCACCAGAACTCAGGGAAGCTGAATATCCACCAGTGGGTTTTCTGTAAAATATAGTAGCTATCACTGCACTTGGCAGCTACATAAATACAAATATTTTTATATTTATCATACATTTACAATATTTTTATTTTTACCATAGCAGACAGATCCTATTGCACTTGCATGATGAAATATTATTGTTCCAATGGGGTATTATAAGGGTCTATTACACAAGTACATGGTTTTGTCAACAAGTGTGATACCATGGGCATTGAAGATATCTCTTACTCAAAAATTTCGAGTAAAAAACCAAATAACTTTTCTTGCTCTTCTGTATCTTCTTTTCTTCCAGTAATTTGGTAGCTGTTATTGCCCCCCTTTTCATATATGGATAAAGATGGGAGTGAGAGTCCATCAAAAAAGGAACCAAGTCACTTTCCCACATTCACATGGTAGAATAGGATATACTGATTCAAGGTTCCCTTCTCTTTTTTTGGCAGCAAGAAACAAAGCTTGTATTTGAGGTAAAACTCTACTGTATCATGAATTTAAGATTGAAAAAATCCCAAATATATCAGACCAAAACCACTCAGGTAATGATCCTTTGCCACCTGTACACTTGTATGAAGACCAGAGCTGTATGCCCAGGAGTATGATTATCCCATTTGCTGCATATGTCCACAGACACTTAATCATACTTCCTGATGTTTTCTGTCTGTGGCTTGTTCAGTGGTCACAGCATCTTTCTTACGGGACAAAGATTTGATCAAACCTTCATTGAATTCAGAAGAGGTTTTGCCATTGATTAAAGTGAAAGGAGTGCTTTCCTAAATGAACATGAAAGCTGAACTAATCTCTCCCCTCATAGGTCATTCAGGCAGGTCAGGCTTGGAGCACTCTAGTGGGAAGGCTTGCACTATTTCATATTTCACAGTAGCAGTCCTGTGAATAAGTCAATGAGTTCAGTCTCTGGGGCATTCAGTCTAATACCTTTTAAGATAACTAAATTCCCTTTATAAGTGAATTTATAGCTGGAATTTGAATATCTCCAGTCCATCACCAATTGCTTTGTTCAACAAATTGCAGAAGGAAATCTGCCCTTACTGCACATTGGAAAGTTTTTTTTAAAAAAACCAAAGAACAATTGAAAAAATTTTGATTCCTTCCTACTGATTTCTCTAAAGCCACTAGACAGAATTTTTGAAAGACATGGGTAAAAGGAGAAAAAAACATTAGTGTTGGTGATTGCACTGAGATCTCATCTAGGTTGTGCTTGAGTAACTAAAATCTAACCTTGGCAAGTAAAGGAACAAAAACATGACAGCAAGGTTAAAATTCAAGGCCTAATAGCACAACTGAGACTCTTTTGATGTTTAATGTTTTTATGATTCTCCATTGTCTAATCAACAGAAATAACCTGCAGGTTTCAAAGGGCAAAGCTCAGCATCTTTATGTCAATTTGGTCATCTGTTTTCCCCAGCTCTGTCACAGTGGATTTTTACCAGACAGATCCTGTAGTGCTCTCAGCACTTATCACACACATGGAGATTCATCTTCATTTTACTCTTGTACTTCTTCTGTACTACACTGCCATCTGGAAGCTTGAACCAAAGACTCTGGAAGACCCTTTCTGAGAAACTGAATGTCACAAGAAATGGCACTTCCTGATCTTTTCTAAAGAAAACACAAAGAAGCCGGTCACATCTCTAAATGTATACAACCTGTCTTTTCAAATTTTTACAATATTTGCCTTTTCTAGGACTGGTATCTCTTAATATAGCTATGACAAATTGTGCTAGTTTGAAAACAAACCAGTGGGAGGCACCAAGTCAGAATAACAATTTAATGGAAATTAAAGAAAAGGGGAAAAAAAGGTAAAAGAAAACACTGTCAAACTGACAGAGTCAAGGTACAACCTGACACCCTGTTAGGCAGGGTGGTGGTAGCAGTCTGGTAGAATGGTGGCTGCAGTCCTCTGAAGCAGTGATCCTGTAGTAAAAGAGTCTGCTCTTCCTCAGGAAGTCCAGTGGTGGCTGTGTAGCTCCTGTCCTCTGGAAATCCAGTGGGAAGCCGGTGTCTCTGGTGTTCAGCCTCAGATTATATCCACGATGGGATGCTTGGTTCCTCCCTCTGGGTGGAGCATCTCACAATGGGGTAATGAGTCATGAGGCCAAGTGTTGATTAGGCTCATTAACAGAAGATAGTCCGGAGGGAGTTATCTCTGAGTCAGGCGGCAGGACAATGATGGGCAATTAACAGAAAGATAGTCTGGGGGGAGGAGGCAAGGAAACACTGCCCCACCTGATTTCAACGGCTGATGGGGATGGTAATAGAATACACTGCAACCCAGGACACAAATAAAAAAAGGAAAACAGAAAAAAGCATGCAGATGATACTTCATGATTTATGATTCCAAAGATGAGAGATGAGTGTAATAGATTAATAGGCAACATGATGGCAGGTGAAATTTTATGTCAATAGAGAGAAAACAATGTGCAATTGGAAGAATAATTTCTCATTCTACTGCATTTTCTTTACATAAAAATAACTGAGGAAAAGAAAGATTAAGCATTGTTGTGGATTTTTGGGTTGCAATATTCAGCAGTCAAAAGTAATTACTAGATAGGTACTAGATATTTAATTCCTTTTTACTTGTATAATATAAAGGAAATCTGCATTATAACTGCCTCATACTCTAGGTAATAGGAGAGATTTCTAGCTATGGGGGTGAAGGAAAGAGAAACTGGTCAGATGAATATAAATGCATGTACAAAAGTTTCTTTTACTAGGAAAATATGAGATTCTTTATGCCTGAGAGAGAAACAGTTAGTAGAGCATTTTGGTGCCTGAGAAGTGATGTCATGAGAATGTCACAAGAGAAATCACATCCTTTTTATCTGTAGAGATCTATGGTTTTTTGCTGTAAAAGGTGCAGTAGACTTGACAGACACAAAAGAGTCTTGAAGCAATTTGATACATCTCTAGGTTTGAAACAGAGTAAGTAGAATCTGTTGCAATATGAAAAGTCAAGATATTAATAAAATATAATAATCTTCATTAGCTTTATATGATAATGCATTTGTTTCACTGACATACAGCAGATCCAGGATGAAAAGAACAACCCTTTTTTTTACCTATTCCTCCTCTCATAGCAAAACTGAGCTTCTACCAAAATTAGTGTTGAATAGGTGTAAGGAAATAAAGAGATTATTTGTCCAAGTCTGGATGGGGCTTGAATAAAGAGACAACTATTTTATATGTAACAAACCATTAAAAAGAAATACTTTCTCAGAGAGTTTTTGGCTTGGTAAAGTGAGGAATGGGTCAGGGTTATGGATGCCAAAGCCTATCAGTTGTAGAGGGGAACACTTCCAGATGACAAAAGCTGTGGCTTCCTTCAGCTGTGTTCCTTTATTGACACAATAGATGGATGGATGTCTACAAAAGCGCAGAAAAAGGGTCTGTTGAGGGTGAAGGAATTTAAAATTGTTTCTTGAAATCAAGTTTCATTAATATTCTTTCCTTCATATGGTTCTGATACAATACCTCCTTGTTCCCTTGAAAATAAGTTTTTCAAATACTTTTCAACTATGTGTAACTTCATTAGGTTTTTTAATATGTAATCATCCAAAGGTATTAGTAGTTCAGTAGTCATGGCTACTGGCGATTTCACCTGTGGTTCTCCACTAGCCATATTGTGTTTGTCCTGTTTTCTTTCAGCCTGGGCTCTGCACTGGCCACCTGCCCTTCTGTTTCAAGGTGCATGACTTTCCCATTTGATTGTTCATTTATTCAGAGACAAGAGTTTTCTTTGCAGATTTGGAAGACAGAGGTGAAATCTTTGTGAAGGTTTCTGAGCCAGTGAGATTGAGAAATTCGTTATGTGTTTGATGCAGGAAGAGCATGACCAGGATGAAAACCTTCCAGTCAATGTACTTCATTTCATTTGTGGCAAAATAAGTTACTTCACAATGGTTTAAGATGCCTATTTTACAGCAGACACATTTAAATGGGATTTAAACATTGATTACTTGGAATTGGTAGGTTCAGTGATTAGAATTCTTCATGAATGTGTGTCATTTTTGGGAATTATTGGTGACTTTATTTGCCCTTTTTTGGATAGTTTTCTTGATTAAAAATCATCAAGCCTCTAACATTAGTGTGAGAAATCTACTGTTAAAGAAAAAACAATAGATAATAATGATAGATTTTTGGTATCTAATAACCATTGAAAGAAAATTGATCATTCACCATGTCAGCAGCAGTTCTGTCAAAAGTTTATTATTACGCTAAGCATGGGTGAGGCATTTGCCAATGAAATGCAGCTAATTCTACAGCACTATATGGATTTCATCACTGCTTTTGTTACTAGTGTTGACGTACTCCCAGTGCTTCGATTTCTGTTGTACTTTTGATAGCTGGTGATGGATGGAGCAGAATCCTGTTAGTTAACAGAGTGAACAGACAGACTGCACAATTTTAGAAGTGAGAAGTCATTTAAAGGTGTTTGCTTTTCAACACCACAAAAGGCAGCTAATCTTCAGAATTTTTCAGGACACACTTAGTACTCATGTTTAAGCACAGACAGCATACTGCAACTTGTTAGGGAAGGCGTAAGATGTACTATAGCCTGTAATAGCTTCATGTTCTGGGAGCTTTACACTTCTTTCAGTGAGTAAAGCTATTTTAAGCAATGCAATAAAAATACTAACCTTAGAAATCTCAGCTCCCAATGAAATGCATGTTAAATTTATTTATGGAGTGTATGGAAACCATATGTTCTGCTTTTTCTCATAAAAATGGCAAGAAAGGAATGTAATTTTTTTTTAATATGTTAAAAATTCATGGCTCAACTGGCTTTTCATATGGTCTCCCAACAAGCCTTCAGAAATCCACTTTTGTCCCTGCACCTCAAAGACCAATTGGCTGATAGACAGAGACACTTGTGAAAGCTGCAGATAAATTAATAGCAGAGAATGTGCCTGAGGACCATGGCTGGCTGCTCTTGAAATCCTTCTGAAGCCTGAATTATTTGTATTAAGACAGGCCAACACTCAGGCCTCAATGAGTCAATTCTTTGTAACAGTTGCCAATATTTTTATACCTGAGAGAGCAGCTTCATTCTTTATTATTGCTCAGGAATCAATACTCCCATTGCCCTCACAAAATGCTATACAAGCATTATTGGCATTTCACTTGGCAGTGAAGGGTATCAACATCAATCTCACCAACTGCACACTTCGCTAACCTTGTTCCACTTCTCCATCACAAATTTGTATTCAGTCTGCACTGTCCTCTCCTGCTCAATTTAAGTGGGAATCCTTAGTGAAGCCGACACCGTCTGAGATGAGGAAATAGAAAGACATCATACAGCCACAGAGAAGAACAGTTTCCTTTCTGTGTGAGGTGAGGAGTACGTGGAATTTCTGACTGTCACTAAAATATGATTTGAAAAATAAAACAAAAAAACCCCAACCCCAAAAAACATTGCTACTGATAGACCTTCTAAAAAGAGTCAAATCTAGATCCAGACAGCAGCTTCTGACCCAAAAACCTACTATGCGGTATAGGATAGTTTTTCAATGATTATGAAATCCTTCTGAAAGAACAGCTCCTAATTCACAAATAGTGCTATGTGTTGGAGATAAGTGATGTATTTCCAAACAAATGAACAACAGTATATACTACAACAAAAGAAAGGCTCTTTGAAACAGCAACCACATTTTGCTCTAATTGTGTACAGCTGCACCAGTTTGATATGCCAGTTCAGTCTCAAAGACTTGCATTCAACATGTAAATTCAGCTTTAAACATGCAATTTCTAGACGTAATCTAAAATGGGAATTGTTCAAAGCATCCTGTCTCCTGCAGAGCTTTGTGTCACTACAGATTACAAAGAAGGCACTTTGTTCAAATAACACCAGAATAATGTCAGTAAGAGCACCATTAATAAAATAATAACCCCTTCAGTGTATCTGCTTTAAAAGAACAACAACATGCTCTTACTCTACTTTTTTTCTCACTCTTTGGTGTTGAATGTGTATGTGCTTTCCTCTCTTTTATGATTATGGCTCAGCCTATCCTCAGGCAGAAAACTACTTAAAAAATATGTAACAAATAACTTTTTGTGCAGAAGGATTATTTGGACAGTATAGATTTGTAGGTGGGTGGGTGTGGAGTCATGGCACATTGAGGTTATATATTCATGTTAATAACAGTCAGGAATTTTCATGCATTTGATTTGGTAAGAAGCACAGCTATGAATTTTTCAGCAGGAGAGAAATGTTTGACTTCTCTTGTATTGCTTGCTGTAGCTTCCTGATATTGGCAACTACAAAGGACAAAATAGCTTTCCAGTCCTGTTTTTTGTCCATCTAGTGCCATCTGATTATATATTTATCCTTAAAATATATCAAACAAGTATTTTAAAATATATCCTTAAAATATATCAAACAAGTATTTTTATTCTATATTTTACTTGAATCTAAACTTGCTTATTTACTGAGGTTTTTTTTGGTTTTGCTTTAGCCTACATTCAGACACTGGAACAGGCTTCCCAGGGAAGTGGTCACAGCACCAGCCTGACAGAGTTCAAGAAACATTTGGACAATGCTCTCAGGCACATGATGTGACTTTTGTGGTTGTCCTGTGCAGGGCCAGGAGCTGGACTTGATAATCCTTGTAAGTCCCTTCCACCTCATGTTCTTTAATTCTGCCATCTTTTGTGGCAAGCTTAACTACAGGAAGCACAGTCAATAGTCAGTTTCTCATTGTTTATATGCAGAAACTGGATAAACTGAGGTCTTTGCTGCACCACTCCTAAAAATTGAGCAAGGGATAAGTATTATCTCTGACGGAAATAATTTAGGAGCGTGTAGAAAGGGGATGAATAACAGTCAGAGGTAGGAAAGTCCCTCTCTGATTACAGTAGTGTTCGTTTAAACAGCTAAAAAGTACTACCACCGTCCAAGTAAACAACAGCAGGATGGGAAAGGGAGAGGAACTGTAAACATCTGTCTGTATAACTCAAGCACAAAAATAATGAACAAGGGACAAGGGAAATATCAGAATAAAATATCTTGTGTACATCTGGCAAACAACTGATCTTTCGTCAGTCTGAATTGTATTATTGTATACATTATATATATATATACATAATATTATTTTAAATATTATTGTTATTTAAAAACCAATGCTTGATATGAAAATAATATTTTTCACACTTCAAACAATAAATATTAGAAGTAACATCATGGTAGCTGTTATTGTTGACTTTTTCCATTTCTCTTAAGAGTATTTATTGTAGCACTATTTTGCATGTTTTGGAGGTGGATTCTATCATTCCTTTCAAGCTGTTAATATAATCCATAGAGCTAGTGTTTTGTTTCATTACTTGGTTGGTTGGGGGGGGTTTTTTGTGGTTTTTTTTTTTCTTCTGGGCTTTTTTTGGTTTTTGGTTTTTGGTTTTCGGTTTTATTTTTTGTTTTGGTTTGTTTTTTGTTTTGGTTTGGTTTGGTTTTTTTGGTTTTTAATTTACAGAAACCTGCCACAGCCTTTAATCTCACTCTGCAGTCTTTTTCTCTCTCCTCTGTGTAGCTCAGGTACCTGTAATGCTCATTCGTATCAATTGTGGATGTGGACAGACAAATTATTCATCACCTCAGAGGAAGCCACGGGTGCCCCACACATTGTGGTGTTAGTTTCTAGGACTCAGGGTACTGCTGTGCTTTCAACATACTTGTACAGTGGCTGCAAAATGGCAGTCTTGATATAAAACCATAAATATCTCTCATATCTATTTCCCAGCAGAATGAAGAACTGAGACACTGCTCATCAGGCCTCATTGCATGAGACTTTTGATACCAGTCTTGCTCTTAGAATCTTGTTCTACAAAGTTATGAGAACTTCTGTCTCTGAACTACTTTCTGACAAAGTGAGGTGCTTTAGTTCTGCAAGATTCAAGACTGCAGTAAAGCAGCAAACACACTTACCAGCAACAGCCGTGTGAAAACAACACTGCCACTACAAATCTAAACCAAAGCAGATGTATACTTATGTAGATATTTAAGATCACATGTGGTAAATTCCATAAATGTGGAAAAGCAATGAGATGTTCCTATATAGCCTTTTCTAAGTTGTTATGGGTACAGAACAATGATGAAAACTGGGATATTTATTGAGATGTGAGATTTTAAAATTCAAAGCTTGGGACTCTAAGTAAAACATCTGTGAAACAGACCATTTTCATGCAAAATGGAAATCTTGACAAGAATACTACTTTTTTTTTGTCATTCTTCATGGGCCACTGCTGAACAAATTGTTTGGGGTTTTTTGTTGTACATTATGCAGGTACAAATTTAGTACATTTTGTTGTTAATCCTCTTATTTCTTTGAAGAGAAAAAAAACCTTCTTAATGCCAGAGTCATTATAATGAATAAACTTCACCACTTGGTTACAGCTGCAGTCTATTCTTTTCTCAAATTGTAGTTCACATTCTGTTTGATTTTGGAAATTTATCAGTGAAAGCAAATAAATTTTTTTGTCTCTCAAAGAATGTGTTTATTTAGAGGATTCAAAAAAGAAAACTGGTTCAAAAGCTAGTGTCATGGTTTAACACTGGACAAACACCAGCCCCATGCCCCACCACTACCAAAAACCAGGCTGTGCAAAACCAACACATAAACTATAGTTAGAGGATATTTACCAACATACTGGAAAAAATGGACCTAAAAGTGAAAATAAGAATAAAAATAAGTAATTAAAAAAAGTCTTTTGAAACAGTGTCTGGGTTGTGAATAAATCATGTATTCTTTTGGTATTGTTAGTCATTAATAATATATCTCTGCCTTGGTTTCAGAAAAAAATGTAAAAACATTTTGCTCTGTAATCGATTTGTCTTTATCTATTGGTTTCTTAGGAAATAATTAGTTTATTCTTTATAGAAACATTGAGTGCAAAGTCAGGGAGGGATCTCTGACCACATTTTGAATAATGTTTGTGTTGGCAGAGCATGTTTACAGAAAGTGCTGTGTTCAGAAGGGATTCCTTCTGCTTGCCAGTGATATTTTGAATTGTATGAGACTGTTTAAGCTGATCATGATGGCATGACATCTGAAGAGGAAGGGGAGAGGAAAAGATATGACTTTTAATGTTGTTTGCAGCTAGTTCAGTGCTCATCTTGAAACGATTTTGTGTTCAAGCCGTTCAACAGGCATGATGAGGATGATAATCAGACTTTGTTTTTAGATTCCTTTTAGCTTTATTATAGAATAATTTAATCAAAATACATTTTTATTGTCATTTTACTGTCTTTTCCTGCTCTTGTTACTGCTTTAATTTCCTGAAAGGGAGATGTATGACCTCCTGTGGGCATCAATGGTAGCTTTCAATTGTCAGTTTGTGTTCTTTGAAATCATCTTCATTTCACAAAAAGAACTTATTGTGAGGAAATAGAAGTGATTATCTGACTGAGAGGTGGGGGGAAGAATCCTTTCTCTTAACACTCCCTGATTTTGTGCTTATACTGTTAGAAGGACTCAAATTGAAAAATTATGAGTGTACTTTATTGTATGGTTTCATTAGCAAGGAAGGTTGGTCCTGGGTGAAGGCTGGGATACTGCACTGGAGAGATCTTACTCAATGACAAGTCTGTCATGTATGATTTACCAAGGCAGTTGTGCCAAGGTACCTCCATGAATTTGTCCCTAATATTTTGTGTTGTGTTTGTTCAAACTCTTGAGTTCTTCCAAGCATTGAGCTAATCTACCAACCCCTAACTTTACTGTAATTTGCCGGGCTATCACTTTGGACAGGGACTTATCAGTTATTAGACATCTGGCAGATGTGGCAAATGCCTGTGATGCAGGTACCAAATGCAGAGTACATCAGCAACCCACAACTGGGTCTTAGTTTTAGCAGTGCTGGTGGGTCTGCCTCATGCTATTTTCAAGTATACTATCCACATTTCTTTATGGTCCAATCTCTCTTAGAGGTTCTATACATTTCAGTCATAAAACAACTATCTTTTTTTTCCACCAAATTTGTCATGTGTGTTGCTCTTTCCACCAAATTTGTCCTGAGAATGGTGCTGCCACTTTCATTTTTTGGTGACCTAAGATACCTCTAAACACAAAGGAGTCACAAGGAACATAGAATTACAGAGGCTGAAGTTGTTAATCACAGTAGCCAAAACCTAGTAATATGTGGGTTGGTTTTTTTTCCAAAACTGGTGGGAAAGCCAATACCCTGTGGCTCCAGTGTTGTGGGAGCAGCTTCCTGATTAGTGTTTATCTGGTGTGTCACTTGCAGTGGGTGCAGTTTCACACACTATTCATTCAGTAGAGCAGCTCAGGTGCATAAGACCTAGAGGAACTATAAGTGTGACTAACTCACATCAGACAAGCCTGGGTCTATTAATGAGAGCTAGAATTACTATATTCCTGGATAGGCTTTACTTTAATAGAAATTAATAAGCTTATTTATTAATAAAGTTTCAGTTGGAGGTTTTTTAGTTAGACTTGCTTAGACAGCAATGCAAGTTTACCTGCAGCAGTTTTTGCTTTTCTTTTCATTGCTGATTTTTAATGGTGCAGAAAATGAATAAAGTAGGTGTACAAATGATAAATGCCTTGCTGTTTGACATACAGCTGTTCAAGAAAGGTTTCTGAATCGTATCTGCCAGGCTTAAAAGTAGAGTTTCTTAAACACATAAATAAGACTGTCAGAGGAGCTAATCACACTCTTCCTCTCAGATGGTAATAGAAAACCACTTTAGGATGCAGGATTTTCAAGATATCTTAATGGTTTTCAAAAGTACCTGGAGATGAGTATGTCAAGAAGACACTATGGCTCAGGACTTCCCACATGAAGGAGATTTGATTCTGGTTTTGGTTTTACACCAAGATGTGAACATAAGCAGTTCTCATGGATAAGCTGTTTTGCTCATATCACAGAAACTTAGCTCATGTCTGTAGTCTTAAGAACTTTTCTTTATGTTTTAAAACTAAATCGATTTCATACTTGGATGAAATATGTAGGTTCTGTCAGAGATGCTGAATATCTGAAGGTCCATCCTGTGACATTTATTGAAAGATCTGTATTTGGTATTTTTTGAAAAGTCAGATAATTAATGCTAAACACTCTCTAACACTGGTTTTGAAAACAAAAAGATAAATACTTGCGGTGTACTTTGTTCTTTTACGGGATTAGAAGGGGAAAAGTAGAAAGTGCTTTTCACAGTGATCTGCAGTGCTACCTGACAGCAGGTTAGTTCCAGGGGTCAGACTGGTAGCACAATTTACATAATATGTGTTTGTGTTTGATTCAAGGCGAGGTTACTGGATTGCTTCCAGCCTACTGAGGTTACATCTCCCCAGTTCATTTCCCTTGAAGAACAGCAGGCACAGTCCTGAATGAGTGCTGTTGGTCACGTGGGTAAATGACAGCCATCAAGAGTGTAATAATCACTGATCTTTTTGACATATTTAACTATTAAAAGTGTTAACATATAAGGGACATATTCAGCTATTACAAATATCATTAAACGTGCATGTGAGCTCTCAGGGAATGATTATGGCAGGATTAGTCATTACTTTTCTTTCAACAATGGGATCTTGTCACAGAGCAGGATGAGTCCTCCTATGCCTCTTGGCTTAGTAGTTGAAATATTGCATCACTGACAAGAGTGCCATCACAGCAGCATTGCTCGTGTCCAGAGACATTCATTACCTTGATAAAACTGGCCGTTTTAAGAATGCAATTATATATTAAAAAATTGTATGTAAATTGTAATGACACTATAGATAAATATGACACCTGTCATAGGTTAGCAAGCATAGTCCTGAAAGGGATGTCCTTGCTAAGGGGTGCTTCCAGCTTCCTCTGGCCGGTTTGAATATGGACAATTCTTTAAGCCACTTAAAGTTGTGACCGCCTCTGTGATACACACTTAAGAATAGACAAACTCCCCCCCCAAGCTCTCTCTCGTTTCCAGCACTGGGACAGGTGGTTGCGGGGCCTGAGCGGGGCCAGTGGGCCCGGCCAGGCCCTGCTTGGGCCAGGCTGGGCTGGGCCACGGCTCCAGGATGACCCCTCCCAGCAGGGCTGAGGGCAGCCAGAGCGGCTCGGAACCACCTCCCCACCCTCCCCCTCCACTTCGGCCAAGATTTCAGCAAAGCGGCACCGCTGTCCTGCAGAGGCCAGGTGACCAACAGCGATAAGCTTCATTCCAGCTACAAGGCCGAGGTGAGATTAACCCTTTTAGTGCTGTGAAGAGCTGAAAACCTGAGGGAAGAGAGAGAGGAGATGCTTAAAGCTGAAATTCTGTTGTAAAGCTATGATATATCAGAGTATCCCGTTTTAATTTCATGAAGATATGGGGGGTGGAGTGTTCAGCTCATAAGCAAAAGCACCTGTGCTGAGATAGGCAGATGCTGACGCAACTGTAATTTCATGAGAAGTTTGGACAGGGAGAGATGGAAGCGATGAGGACTTTTTCTCCAAACGGGAAAGGAGAAACCTCAGTTCCTAGAGATGCTCCCAGAGATAGTCCTAGAGATGAGGATGAGGAAGACCCTTTGCTCCCAGGAAGGAGAAGGGCCTCTGTTCTTGTTTTTGAACGGCTCAACCTTAAAATTGTACCCCCAAAAACTTCAAGAGTGGACCCTCGAAAGCAGTTGTGGGAAAAGCTGCAAGTCGGGAGAAGGGACTCACATGCAAGCAGAGAGACTCCTCTTCCTAAATGGACTGAACAATATTTGGAAGTGGGCGGCTGGCTCGTTGTGATAATGTGTTCATAGCATGGGCAAGAGAGACTCCTCTTCCTAAATGGACTGAACAAGGTTATTATGGAAGTGGTAAACAGACTGAACATCTTAAGGGTTGTCTTTTTACATTGTCAGTGGGAGAAGGGAGGAAGGTGGGGGGAGGAGGAGAGTTCTGAAGGTATGGTACAATTTTTTTCCCCTCTTTTAGGTCTGTTAATAAACTTCTCTATATTCTTTCAAGTTTGGTGCCTGCTTTGCATTTCTCCTAATTCTTATCGCACAGAAGGTAAACAGTAATGAGTATTTTGGACCAAACCACTACACTAAATTGGTGTTTCTGCCCGGTTACAAACCGAACCTGCTACAACACCCTTTAAATTTCTGGGTTTGAGTTTATGTTTGTTTGGGGTTTTTTTTAAATGAAATTAGGTAAAGTATATAAATTTAAGGACTGGAATGTATTATAAGAGGCTTGAGGAAAACCAGCTTTTGAGCATCTTAAAAAATCACTTCTGTGACCTCGAAAATAATTGGTGACTTTTAAAACAAATTAGAAATTGATTTGATTTGTAAGGAGAAGAGGAGGAGAAGGAACACACATTGGTTATAAATATATCCTGACTAAGGCCATTTCTAGTTGGTGCCTACTGCTTTTATTAGTTTCTTTCTGCATGAAGAAATAGATTTTTGGGTAGAAGCTGCAAAAAAGGTGCAATGAAAGATGGAAACAAGTCATGCTACAGTTTTTGTCGACCATCCTAGTTTGTGAAGTCATTTTTGCAATCATTGATATTAATTTAACGGAGTCTTTGCCTGGAGTTTTTGGGGTTTTTGCTGGTATATTTACTACTTTTAAGAATTTTGTTATTCAGATTTGCAGTTGAAACATTTATTTATTACATGTGTGTTTGTCTTAGTCAAATCTTAGTGATTTCTGAAAACATGACAATGATAAACTTCTGTCGATAAAGATGATCAGATGAGATATTACTTGTGATGCAGCTCATAAAAGAATACTGAAGTCCTACAATATGTCCTTCTATATGTTACAAATATTTTTGTAAGTTTTCATAAGTTACAAATATTCTCATAATTTGCAATATTCCTTTTATTTCTGAACCCCTTTTGTTGTCACAAAAAATGAGCAACTGTCTCTTGCTTGGCGGTTCATGTAGTGGCCATGTTACTGATTTTTTCTAAACAGGTGTTTGCCCCACTCCTTGACACAGACACTGCTAGTTCGCATGAGTGGTACAGATGTTGGTGTAGCTCACTGAGAACCTAAACTGAAGTTTAACAGTAGTTTCTGGGTTTTTCTCCATTGTTGCCATTTAGTTTGATTTAATAACCCTGAGCTAGGTTGCCAGGATATCATAGATTTGAAGATAGGGAGGGCAAAAATTATGACTAGAAGGATTAAGTCAATTGGCTTTTACCACTTCTGGGTGTGACTTGTGTAGATTTAGGATTAGATAATGAAAATGGGAGACATTGACTTGAATTGTGACTCATTTTGGCTCTCTTGAAAGTTCTGCCTGGAATGGTTTGCTGCTTCTGGACAGGTTGGAGGGTTTTACTCTAATTTTTTTTTCTCCATTCTGTATTTTGTTTGTGCAAGATGTGGTGGGAAGGAAAGACTAAATTAATTTGTCCCCGTGGAGATCACTCTCGTTTCAATTCAGGTACCACTTTTGTTTCCTATTTTTTTCCCCTTTGTTTTGTTTGTATTTTCTTTACCTCTATTTTTGCATAACACTCTGTTTTTCTCCTGCTGTGACCACTTGTATATTGAATGCAGTCCTTGAACACTGATGGCTTAACACCAACTGTCTTTATTACCCTCTTTCCATGTGGTGGCAGAACGGAGCAACCATTTTTTGGAAGCAAAGGAAGTGGGTGTGGTGGCGAAGGTGTTTTCTTCATTTTGAACTCATGCACTAGTATATAACAGAATGTGAAACCTCTCCTTCATTTTCTGTCTGTCTCTCTCTTCTTTTTCCCCTTTTCTGTTTCCCGTGGCTGACTTTCCCATGACTTTGGCAATTTATTTCTCTGCACCTTTTATTTGCTAACGGTTTTCAGGGAATAATTCTTAGGTCCAAAATCTCAGCGTGTCTGATACTGTTATTTAAGAAGTCTTGGATGTAAAACTGAAATCTACATGATGCAACTGTTTAATCTTCTAAGGGATTAAATTTTTTTATTCAGTGGAAGCAGGTCATTCTACCTGCATTCACCAATGTGACCCACGAGCAGAAGCCAATAGGCTCTTGCTCAAGAATTTTGTTCAATGATATCAAAGAACTTTTTGAATGAGCTTTTGTGTTTGGTTGTTTCTTTGTGCCTAAGTCTTTGCATTGTCAACATAATGACCATAATACTGAGAGGAGTCATTTCTGTGCTGGGGAAGTTATTTTTAATAGAAAATATGTTATTTCTGAGTGTGCTGAGTGCTTCATGGAAATTGCAAAAAGAGAGGTGATGTCATTAGTGAGGTTATAACCACGATGGACATGACATATCAAGTGAGGATTATGATGATTATTTAGTACAGGAACAAGAATATGTGCTTGATTTTCTAGAGTCCTTATTTGTAAGTAATGTAACAGTAGGAATTCAGTGAGGAAAAGACGTAGAAACCTGATAAAGATGAGTTGTGGAAAGCAGGTCAGCAACTTTGTGACAGATTTTTAAAGTCCTGTTTATATGATTTCTACATCATCTTCTGTCCTCTCTTCAAAACTGGGTGCCAAAATAGAAGTATGAAAGAATTTCTGAAAATTTGAAGCATGTAAATGACGAAAGGTTGCACACAGATACAGGTAATTAGAGGAGCTAGGTTTATTGCATGGGAGATTTAGAGAATTTTGTAGCTGAAAGAGGTGAATTCTGAGTAGAATGCTGATCACAATTTGGTAAGCTTTTTATTCTGGCTGAGTAGGAAGCATGATCTACCTATCTCTCCCACTTTACCTGGGTAAATGGTAAAAAACTTCAGAGAGTGCATGTGCATGCATGCGTGTGGCCCTAGGGTCCAGGGCACTGTAAAAAGAAGAAATGTTTAATGCAGTTTCTGCTAGCCTATATTAATTGTTCCCAGGACAGCTCCTTGTTTCACGTTCCTGTAAGGTACTTTTCCACGTTAACTGTTGACACAGGTGCTGAGTTTGTTCTCTGCTTTCCTGTGAAGGAGGTGTACAATTAGCGTAAACTGGGGATTACATTGTCATGTGAACAGATGGACATAAGGGATTACCCAAGTCAGACTGATACAATACTTATAAGATTTCGCTGAAATGGTCTGTGATGAATAGATAATGCTAGAGCTGCCAAGCAGTTAGCCAGAAAAGCCAGTGCATTGCTTTAAATGTGTGTGGCTCCACGTCCGGCTGTGCTTCTCAAGTGCGTTCATAAGGTCCTAATAACTTCCTTGTCTGCTGACACTAATCATCATCATATCTAAGTAGTATTGATCTTTTAGGGTCTGCCAGTCATCTTTACGTGGCATATGCTGTCACCACAAAGCCTTATGTTAGAAAGTTTTACCTGAAAATAAGGCTATCAGCTGTTGGTTTTAAATTCTCTCAAAGTCTATTTCTTACATTCTAATGCATAGTCTTTCATATAAGGTACGATAATTGCCATGAAGCACCAGCGACCTGAATACATATCCCGGAAAAGGGAAAAAATAAAGTATCAATGGAAAAGAAATGCTGTAAATCCTTTTCTTCCCTGTATGACTTTTCTGTTTTGTTGCGATTCTTTAAAAGTCTTCAGAAAGGGAATATGTACTGTCAAATGGAAGCTGCAGTGCTTCTATGTCTCATAAAGGAGGAAATATTCCAGTTTTTACATCACAGACTGTGAGTTTAAAAGAAGAAGCTATATCACTGCAGAATTTATTTTCCCCTAATTCACACATACATTTTTTGGTTCTATTGCGTATGCTATACTTCAGATCAGAAATTTGATAATGAATTACCTCATTGATGTATATGCACACCAGGAGCATATTTGGCAGATTTCTAATAACTCTTACCAGGTGTAAAGTGAACCTAATTGGTTTTTGATGTATGATAGTTTTCACATTGCTAACACGTGACTATTTTTTCTAACTTATGGTGGTGTATGACAGAATTCCATCATGACTTTTTTCTACCATGATGCGTTTCCATAAAAACATAGGAAACAGGATAAATCAGAGGAACAAGACTAGAGTCTTGATTGATTATATTTATTCAACTAATTTATCAGAATTTTAACTTCATGTTCAATGAGCAGCCCTGTGAAACTTTGAGTTTTACTACAAAATTGTCAAACTTATTAAAACAGTTGATTGATATTTGCAGTAAATTATTTTGTTGCTGTTGTTCTTGTCACTGTATCGTAGAAACTGACTTTCTCAGACATTCTAGTCTCCACAGGGTAACTTCCTTAATCTCTCTTTTTCTCTTCTCCTGTCTTGTTTGTCTGCATTCTGTGTGATGGCGATACCACAATGATTTTTTGCCTTTTCTTTTATACCCCTTTTATATACCTTTTTATAACTTTTGTATTCTTAGTGTTTCTTAGCCTACATTTTTAGACTTACATTGTTAAGCTAGGAGTCTAAAAATCTTAGAGGCCTCATAGTTAGGGATCAGTGTACCCCAGACCCCAAGGTCCTCTCCAGAACACATTCTGTAAACTAAGATAGAACCATCCAGGGGAAGGTTCCTTGGAGAAGGGGGCTCACTTGAGCCTCTCATTGGGGAATCTTTGATAGATATGCTAATTAGTAAGACCTATAATGTAATACCCGATCAATTGTGTGTGTGCATTGCAGTGGGCATTTCGGTGCGTTCCACCTGGACGTGGTGTACCTGAAGATCCTTAAAATAAATACAGAAGTAAAATCCCTTTTTCTTTTTTAACCATGTTTGATTCTTGATTTTAAGACCAGGAAAAGGCATCATTGGTCTAAATGATTGGAACCTTATTTTTCTGAATGTGCTTGCATTTATTGATTGAGATTTTCAAAGTTATTAAGGATAAATGGGTACATGATTTCAGAGCAATTATTAAGAATTTGTGACTAAATGTCTAGCTTGTGATTTCTTTTCAAAAAATATAATTATTATTGTATATTTCATCCCAGATACATTAACACTCAATAATTTATGGTGGATGTGTTATATTTGGGATACCATTGACTCTCAAAAGCTCTAGATTTTTAATTTTGTGATCTTTTGCTCTTCTACCCATAGTCTGAATCTGAAAGCAGCCAATGCCTTCTATAAGCACAGAAGAGGCTAATGTGTATGCCTCAAATGGGATAGTTGTGGAGCCAACCAAGAACAGTTGGTAAGAACATGCCATGAGAAAGAATGGGATTTGACAGGAAAAGGGGGTCTTACAGAGGTAGTGCAGGATAGACCTCCTTGTTCCAGTTCCTGGAGATGAGCACAACACTGATGCCATGAAGATTTTTGCCTTTTCTTTTATACCCCTGTTACACCTTTTTTTACAGCTTCTGTATTCTTAGTGCTTTTTCCCTGCATTCTTGGACTTGTCTGTCAAGCTAAGAGACTAAACATTTTAGAAGCTTAGTAGCTAGGGATCAGTGTGCCCCAGACCCCAAGGTCCTCTCCAGAACACATTCTGTAAACTAAGAACCATCCAGGGGAAGGCTCCTTGGGAGGGGGACTCACTTGAGCCTCTCATTGGGGGATCTTTGATAGATATGCTAATTAGCAAAACCTATAATGTTATACCCAATCTTTTGGGGGGCATTATTCGGTGGGGTGCATTTTGATGCATATGACCTGGACGTGTGCACCTAAGGATCCTTAAAATAAATACCAAGGTAAAATCCCTTTTCCCCTTCTAACCGTGTATGACTCTTGATTTTAAGACCAGGAAAACGCATCAACCCAGTACAGTGCAGGAATGAGGTCAACTCAGTAGTGGGAGCATCAAGACCACTAAGGTCTCCTAAAGCCCTTGGACATATTTCCAGAAAGGTTTAGAAGAATGAACTGATAACTTGCGGTGATGCGATGTTTTTATTGTGTTTTTATATGTTCTTTGTATATTCTTTGTACCCCAATGATTCATCCCTACCTTCCCTACTTCTATTCCCAGTTGGTTTGTCCCAGATCCAAGCCACTCCCCCGGTGTTCCCAATATGGTTGTTCTCCTCCCCTTGTTCTAGTCGGTTCCCCATCAATCACCCAAACCCCTCCCATTATTCCCGAAAGTTCAGTGTCCATCACCTAAGCCCTCCCTGTTTATCCTTATTTGGTCCTTGTCAATCCCCTGAGATCCTGCCCCTTCTGATACCTCCCCTCTGGAAATCCCCTAAACCTCCACCCCCCCCATTGGGGTATGTGATCCCTTTCCCTCCACCCCTTGAGGCTATTGGCCTATGTGAATGTCTATCCCTGTCCATATCCCTCCCCTAGGGATCCCTATTGGTCCCCTGTTAAGCCATCCCCATTGTACTGCCTCCCCTTATAAGGTGTTGTCCAAAGCTGCTCTGGGCTTGTCCTCGGTGGACACCTTTCAATGAAGTTGGATTAGCTCCCCTGGCGAGCCTCCTTGTTACTTTTTATCTCTCCCTTCCTGGAGGGCTGCTGGCTGTGCTCCCCTGGGTAGAGCAGAGGCTTCAGAGGAGCAGCTTTAAAGCTCCGTGCCTCCAGCTGCTCCTCACTCCTGCCGCACACTGCTGGAGCTAGCCTGGGCAGTGCACAGCAGCGGTCACTGCGACAATATGTGACTTATTAATGTGAGAAATTCAGCTCTGGGGTGGGGAAACTTACATACAAAGAGGTGCTTCCCTGAGGACCCTGAACACCCCATCACAGCTGGATCAATGCTGGAGCCTGGACTGGTGATCTTCCCTTTCTTTCTTCCTGTCTCTCTCCCTTTAATCTCTCTCTCTCTCCCCCTCTCTCCTCTTTTACCCTACCTCTTATACAAAATTCTCTGCCATGTTTTTATATTGTAAGAGAAGGGACTAACATACCAATTTCCACGCTATAATATATTAATCAAAATTTACAAGCTTTCGCAGACTGTCTGACTTGTGTTGTTCCTTTATGACTATGAGCATTTGCACATCTGCATCCCTCCACTCCCCTTCTCTTCCTCTTCCCTTCCTCTTCCCCTCCCCTCCCTTCCCCTCCCCTCCCCTCCCCTCCCCTCCCCTCCCCTCCCCTCCCCTCCCCTCCCCTCCCCTCCCCTCCCCTCCCCTCCCCTTAACCTTACGTCACCTCAGCTTGCCTCCCCTTCCCTTCCCCTTCCCATAGCCCATACTTAAATTTGTGTGGAATTTAACCATAAGTGAAATTTTTCAGTTCACTCTGTGAGTGGAAATCTTTAAATAACAACAGAAACACTCCACACAGTCTACCAAATAAACACTTGTAAAGGAACTAATTCTGAAGAACTTACACCGTCAATGAAAATTAAAGTCAAAGTAACACTGTCGAAGCTCTACAGAGAGTCTATATTGGATCTCAATTTCATTTAATAGTTTTCAATTATAACACTTTTGTTAGAAAAGCAAGCACACATCTTGTTTGAGAGCAAAGATTCACACCACTTTGTCTCCAGAGGAGGATGAAAGCATCTGAAACATACAGGCTACATCTCTATCTTGGGATTCAGCTGCGGGCTTAACCATCCTCTGCACTTATTTTGTATGATAGGAAAAGCCACCAGAGAGCTCCAACAAAAATCCAGATCCATTGCTGACTTTTAGGCAGTGAGTGCTGTCAGGAAACGAAGATAAAACTGTGAAGTCTTGAGAGTATGAGTAACAAAAATGTACGATAAGGCCTCATTTCTGAGCTCAGATCATGGGGTCAGTTGCTGTGTTACTGAACATCTCCATCTGAAGTGATAGGCGGTCAGCTTGGTTCATCACCTCCTATTTTGTGAGGCTTGCAGCAACATTCTGCCCCACTCACTCTTGGCTGGGAAGTGCATATTGCCACATGAGGTTATGGGCATTGTACCTAGTAGGGGAATTGTATGGCCTGGATTTAAAACCAAAGTGATCAGAATAAGTGCCTTATTCTGCTAAGGGAAATGTGTAAGCTAATATTTTTTTAATACTGCAGTGTAGCAAAGAGAAATACAGTGAAAAATATTTACATTCAACATAGATAGAAACTGGAAGGGAAAATGCATCAATTCTCTGGAGTCTTAGAAATTTGTAGATTGGGAAAGTAAAATTCTGCTTTCTGTCGTACCTTTTCTTCCATGATTATTATGATGAAGGCAAGTAACTGAGCACTGGCAGAGATTGCCTAGAGAGGTTGTAGAGTCTCCCTCACTGGAGATATTCAAGAACCATCTCGACACAATCCTGTGCCATGTGCTCTAGGATGACCCGGCTTGAGCAGGGAGGCTGGACCAGATGACCCACTGTGGTCCCTTCCAACTTGACTAGCTCTGTGATTCAGTGATTCTGACATGCCTAATATAAATCGCTTTTCCATAGCTTTGGGGTTTTCTACACCTAATCCCAAATAATGTAATATTTATTCCAATGCAAAAAAACCCCTTCTATTTTAGAGTTAGGTCAAGACCTGTGTTTAACTAAGTCACAAATTTTTCTTTTTATTACTCTCTGAGTCAAGACTGAAACTATTTAACAGCTGTGATCATTACAGATCAGTCTCCAAGGCCATTAAAAGAACACTGGCATCAATATAAGAACAAAATAAAA
>NC_045511.1:40400681-40590681 GCF_009650955.1 Corvus moneduloides
TGTTCTTTGATATGTGTATGAAATAAAGAAAAACACAATACGCATATACTGAATCCTGAGTTCCACTCCCTGCTCCAGAGGTGATTAATGTATTTTATCCACCAATCTCTCTTCCTTCCTGAATGCTCTGGCTGTTAGGCTCCAGTCATGCAATGTTGAATTCTTTTTTACAGCCTTACAGATCTAACATGCCCCTCTGTGCAGCAGCCTAGTCTCAGCAGGTAGTGTGATATCTAATAAAATATTGCCATCTAATAAACTACTAGGTAACTCCCCACCCTGGGTAAGGGCTAAAAGCATCCTTTTGCCTATTACCTTCATTCTGATTGGGTTTTCCTGGGAGTTAATATCTGTTGAGATGAAGACTGATATTTTTTTTTTAGTCTGTGTTTTTACAGAAACTATAGTCTGAGAATTTTCTAGTAAAACCAGAAGGTGTTTTCAGCATTCAGGTGATTCTGAAGAGCACAATTTTTTGAAGTGTATGCCTCTTCTGATTTCCTATGAAAGCCTTAGTTATGGCTCAGCATTTATTAACCTTATATTTTTGAGGAAGAAGATAGAGTTAGGAAGCTGGATTTCTTATATTACCCTCTAGGTAGTGAGGTGTTGTGTTATCAGGTACATATACAGGAGAAAAATTATATTTAGAGAACATTTGGTAAAATTAAACCAGAGAAACTCTGAAGAAAAGCCTGTAAAGTGAGATTTGAGCAAGGAACCACTTGAAAATAGTCACTGTCTTGGAAAGGGAAAAGAACCATTTAATGTTTTTTATGGGCTATATTACTGGGTGTGAGAAAAGGAGGAGAGGGATAGAGAAGAGATTATGTGACCAGAGGCTCTCAGCTGGGGAGAGCAAGGGAGTCTTAGATTTAGTCTTAGTTTGGTCAATTCATTTGAGAATTGGTTTGGGGAATGAAAGGAGCAAGGAGAAAATGAGAGGGAGGGGAAGCCATAGGCAGAAGCAGCTGGAGCTTTTGAAAGAAAAATTGTGGAAGACACATCTTGTATGATGAAATAATGTTGTCATGTAACATAACATAAGCAATTTTGGACATTGCTTCTTAGAGCTTTGTCTGAAATACAGTGGATAAGTGGGAAGAAACGGGGCTCGACCAAAAAAGTGGATTATCTCAGTAGCTGGAGTAGCAGTACATAAGAGCAGATGGGGAAAAGGCCCTCTTCAGGCGGAGGCATGAGGATGCACCTTTATATTTGCTATTACAGATAACTGAGTGTAGTCAATTACAGCTTTTCTGTTGATGTCTGCCAAGGTGAATTCTCCAATGAGGTTGTTAATTTTGCTTTGTAAGCACAACTAGTAATTGACTTGAATGATGGGTAAAGACAATTACTGTTCTTATTCCTCTCCCCGCCTCCTCTGAGACACCCGTCTCTTCAGCTGTGGTGTAGCCTTACAAACAGTTGAAGCAGCAATTATCATTCTTGAGTAATCAGGAATATTCTGAAGAACATCAGAAAATTTGTAATGATATCATAGAAATACTCTTCGTGACAGATCCGGCAGGAAAATGGAAGCCCCTTCTTCATCTCTCTTGTGCTCTGATGTGCTTCTGTTCCTCTTCAATGTGGCAGCTGCTTGGTTAAGTCACATGTGGCTGTTGCTTTACGTCATCAAGGGGAGAATCCTGTGTCAGAGAATGGCTACAAACCACTGGAAATATGAGGCTGGAAGGCACCCCATGTTAATGATTAAAAAGTAACACCAGTTGTTGCTTCTGAAAATAATCAAGAAGAAAACTAGTCACCATATGACAACTGCATTGTCACTAGAGAGGAACATGGTGAGCTCTGTAGTAAAATCTTGGCTATGTCTGCTTTCCAGAGATGTAACCATCTCTTAACTTTTGTGTAAACTGAACTTGCTATTTCAGTAGTTAAATATACTATAAAATTGTGAATAATCTTCTTCCTCTTTCTTGTTGGTGTCTGTTGCTTTAACTACTTGATCTCTTGATGTCATTGGTCACGGAGGGAAAAAAAATTCTCAGTATTGAATTTAGTTATAAATTGGAAAATACCTCTTTCCTCAGTCATCAAATTTTAACATTCATCTATGCTCTAACCTAATATTTTACAATGAAAAGGAGTCTGAGTTTACATATGGTGCTGCTTTTCTCTGTCGATAAGACAACTTACTGTTATTAGAGATGATTCTCCACAGAAACAGTCATGTGATGTTGTTAACCTGCTTACCCATGGCTAACTCTTTAAAATCAGTTTTCTAGTGTTAAATTTTCCTTCCACCTTTAAAATATATGTATAATCTTTCTGTGTTCCACCTCTTTCTTAATCTTGCCACTGGGTGCTCTAGAATCACATGGTTTAGGCACAATTAGAGGGTGACTCAGGGAGGACGAACATCAATCAGATTCACAAATTTATAGAGACTCCTTTTTTTAATATGGGTATAGAAGTAGATAAATAATCCTCACAATCAGTAGTTTTTTTCATTAGTCTGTACATTTAGAGGCAGGCATAAGCATAATTCTGCTACTGGTACATCTCTAGTTATTACTAGGTTTGCAATTCAATTACCCGAAGAGCCTCAAGTACCATTGATTATTCATGGGATTCTTGGGTTGGGCTGGCTACAAAACTACTCATTAATCCCTTGAGTGCCCCTGGGCAGTCAGTATGCATCTTGCATAGCAAATCTGCTGCAGCTGTAGAATATAACAGGCTTTGGATAGTGAATTGGTTGGAGTGAGGGCAGGGCTCCAGCCAGGTCACAGCCACCAATGGCTGGTACTCTCCAGCATAACAATACTGCTCAAAACCAGGTAGCTGTGTGCCTTCTGAAAACAAAGTTTCTCATTGGCTATGTTAGCCAAAACCAGGTGGCTCAGTAGACAGCCACACAACTCTGTGTGACTTATTAAGGAAATGGAGAAAAAAATCTCTCTCTCCTATGGTTTCATTTGCTGCATTGAAGATAGTGTTCAGTCAAATGTACATCTGTAAGAGAAGAGCTGCCAGGTTGCCACAGTGACAGGATTTGAGCTGCTCAAGGTGCTTATCCTTG
This sequence comes from Corvus moneduloides, assembly GCF_009650955.1. NCBI lineage: Eukaryota > Metazoa > Chordata > Aves > Passeriformes > Corvidae > Corvus > Corvus moneduloides. Next base: position 40,403,731 of record NC_045511.1, read on the forward strand.
TTCAGCCTTCTTGGAGGTCAGTATAACACCTGTTTCCTTGGCAGGTGGTCCTTGAAATGTTAGGAAGTACCAAGACAGTGCCTGAAGAGCAGGACACAGTATTTCTTACTAGCTAGAGATTTAGGTTCAGTTTTTGGAGTCATTGAGTAACAGCGAGGATAAAACAAGAAGCATTATTTTCTTGTGCCACTGAAGTACCTAGTATGACAAAGTCCGTAATCTTCAAATTCGTAGTTCACACATGTTAATTTCACACATTTTATTGCCATAATTAACTATGCTCATAACTGTTTTTGAGGGGATATCAAGTTAATTCAGCAACAGTTTGAAGGTAGTTCCCTTTTTAATCTATTCTTATGTTGCCTAGCGGTCATAAGCTTATGTGTGTCAGACCAGTACAAAGTCAGTGATTGCAGTGAATTCATGTCCAAATCAGATTAATCACAAGTCAGTGAAAAGCCTTCGCTGATAATTTACTGCTTTCAAATACAATCACACTGCAGGTGGTTAACATGAAAAAAAATTCTCTGTTTCTTGCTCTTCTCTTCTGGTTCTGTTTCATCAGACAGAATCAGAAGATTCTTTTATGGGTTCAACTTATATATTCTACTTATATTACATTTCCCTCTGTGAGAAGCTAAGCTTTTCCATTAGTTATTATGTAAATGACAAAGCTCTTGCAGACGAAGCTGTGCAGTCCACATTATCCCATTTTCTACAGAAAAATGCTGAAGCCATATCAGTAAGTCTGTACATCAATACTGAATTAAGTTGGTAGAAATGTCTAGAGAAGCTTTCACAGGTCTAATTTTACAATGTTTGACTCAAGGCAATGCTTTCTGTGTATTGCTTCTGAGTGGTTGCATTTACCTAAATCTCTTTCCCGAGTAAGGCAGACATAAAACCAAAACGAAAAAGGATGGACTCCAGATTTTTCACTGGGCCTATGTTTTTGCAGGTATGTTTTTGTGTGTGCACATATGTTTGTGTCCATCTACATATATCAGTGTATTTCCATACTATATATATATAAATATACAGTGGGAAGAAGGAGAGAAAAGAAAGAGGAAGAAGGATATGAAGCTGTAGCGTTACAGAACTTTTCTAATCAATACCTTATTGTCATATGTCAATGCTTGTATCTTTCTCCAGGTGGGATGTTATTGTGGTTTAAGTCCAGCCGGAGATGAAACACCATGAAACTGCTTGCTCAACCCTCCCTCTCTCCCCTAAACCCCAGTGGAATAGAGAGAATAAAGATAACACTTGTAGGTTGAGATACAAACCATTTAATAATTAAAAACAAAGTAAAATACAATAACAGTAAAGAATAATACTAATGATAATAAAAAGGGAAAGGAAAAGAGCTGCAAATAAGTGAGGCACAATACACTTGCTCAGCACTCACTGACTGATGTCAGACCCCACTTCCCAAACTCAGATCAGGCCCGTCTTCTGAGTAATTACCCCCAGCTATTGAGCATGACATTCTATGGTTTGGAATACACCTTTGGTCAGTTCAGGTCACCTGTCACGGCTATGCTCCCTCCCAGTTTCTTTTGCATCCTTACTCACTGGCAGAGCATGAGACAAGACAAAAAATAATTTCCTTGACTCAGGATAAACATGACTTAGCAAAAACTAAAGCACCAATATGCTATGAACATTATTCTTGTTCTGAATCTAAAACAGAGCATTGTAACAGTGACTAAAGAGGAATTAAGTCTAGCCTAGCCAAAACCAGGACAGATGCTACAACTGGTACTAAAATATGCTTATTGATCATATGGTATCAGTGTTGCATCCAGTTATGAAGTCACGCTGTTAGTTAATGTCATTGAGATCTATATGTAGATCATTATGAAGTTCACAGGATAAGAAACATTTTTTTGGTGGCTTTGTGTCTTAAATGAAATATGTGACAATTTCTCCCTATTTCATGTGGTCCTTGCTGCATATGTTGTCAGAAGATCTTGAGATTATTTTCTGGTACAGTTGAAACTAGAACAAAATAATTGTGAACACTGAGAGAAAGACAACTCGGAGGAACAAAGCTCTTTCTTTGTTGCTTGGTTTTTACTACAGAGATTCCCTCAAGACTTGGAAAAAGTAATTCCTGAACTGGTAAGACTGACCCATTGTGTTCATGAAGGCACAATAGCATTTTGACATCAAGTCATGTAGTGGCTTGTCAGAAAAACACAACCTCCGAACATACGGAGAGAAAATTATGTACATTTCATGGTGAAGAAGGACTAGAGAGCTGCATTGGGTGCAGAAAGTACTAAGGATAGTATATTTCTTGTCACATTGCAAAGGTTCATTTCAAGTTCAGCAGTGTTCTTCTTATGAGTACTTGGGTACTTGGGAAATGCCTTACAAACCTTGAAAATAGTTCAGCACTACAATAAGGCAGGAAAAAAAGCCCCAACAAAACAAATGAAGCATGTCTTTGTAACTGGGGTGGAAATCTCTGTTTACTAAGAACTCAATTCTTATTTATCCAGTTGCTAATGTCCAGTGGACCTACTTAGGTGCTTAATGTTATGCCTGTATCTAACTGCCTTGCCTGAGCAGAGCCATAATCTTGAGTACTTGAAGAATGGAGATGAAGGATAGCCTCCCTGGGTACCTGTGACCTTTAGATGACGCTTGTGCAATTAAAGCAACAGTTGTATTTCCTGGAAGCGTAAAATCCAGATACTTAAACAAAAAGAAAAATGCATATGCACAGTAAAAAATATGAAACCTCTCTAGATATTAATGAGATTATGATAAATGTAGTTAGTGTAATTCAAGCTTTGATTTCTAAAGATCTAATAATGCTTATATTAAGTAAGGCCAAGATCTATAAATTATGTAAATACAACTGGAAGACCAAATAGGTCTATTCCATAAGAAGTTATATTAGTAATATTCATTTCTTATTTACAGCTATTCATTCACAAATTATGACTTTATAGAGAAGTCATAAAGAACTTTAGTAGCTGTTGGAAATTTGTGAAACAGAAGGTGAGTGTGACTGAGCCTGAAAAGTAGCACTGTCTTATAAATGCCGTTGTCAGGAAATCTTCAAAATCCCAAACAGAAATAGCCTCTTACAATCCAATACAGAGGGGATTTATAATGTATGATGTGATTTAAGGCAAGTTGAAGTGCATTTAGAGATAAAAGAGACTTTGCTTCATTGTGCTTAAGTTAGTATTGGACCTTCTCAGCTCCCCCACAGGTATGACTTTAATAGTGCACATCTGGCTAAACACCACATTTCTGATATGGGCCAAAGCCAGTGAATAAGTGTTAGAGATTTCTAAACAGTAATTGAGGATTTGAAAGCACATCACAACAGAAATAATCTTCAATGTTGACATTAGTGTTGTCAGAACCATCAGGACTTAGCGGGTCAGTTAATCAGACAAAATGGTTGAATTAACCAGTGCTTCAATTTCTTCATGTCCTGAGCATTTTATTTCTATTCTAAGTTCTGTTTAGTCTTGAGGACCTGATTCAGAGGAATTTGAACCTCTGAGCAGCAGGCTCACTGGACTTGGTATTTCAATTTTCTACCCCAATTTTTACCTGTCAATTACAAGTTGTAATGTGAGTTACATAATGTAATGTGAGATACATAGGAGTTGATGCTTTGAAATATGGCTAGAAATTTGGTTTTGGAAGCATTTACCATCTTCTGGAGTAGCTTTTTGTTCAGTTTTTTGTGTGGTTTTGTTTGTTTCTTTCTTTTTAATTTAGAAGAGCTGACTTTCAGTAACTGTTGGACTTTGTTCTCTTACAAGGAACTTAAATTTTAAAATCTCAGACAAGCTGTGGTCAAGTGCTCTGTTTTATGTGATATTTCTGCAACTGAATGTGGAAAATCCAGTAGTGTGTAGAAAATAATCTCTATGATTAAATACTAAAAAAAGGCCTGGTAGATCTAGCTGAGTGTATGACACAGACTATAAATAGTAATTTTAAAGGGAGTTTAGAGGGACAGAAGTGTGTCTTTCAGGTGGTGTGATTAATGGGGAGGATGGCTCTGCTGCTGAAAAACTCGTTTTATATTTTAGCTCTGCTCTTCCATCTTGATGATTTTTTTTCCTCAGGATAGCTTCAAAAAATTTTAAGTGAGTTCACTGGTCTTGCTGTCAAGTCACTGCTGTCGGCTAGACTGGAAATAAAATAGCATTGTTTCATTCTTCCATGTTACCCCCTTTCAAATGCTTGGAAAAGCAGCTCTTGCTTCCTGTTAAAACTCAACTCATCACAGCACTCTGCAGCTAGTGCTTGTTTAATAATTTTTAGCAGATTGGTGAATGTGTAAGAAAGGATACTGTACAGTGCATATGGCATACATTTATGTCTTTCGGCCTCTCTGCAGATTGCTGTCTGCTTTGAGAGTCAAGGTTTCAGAAGGGTTCCCCTTTTTAATTCCATGATTTGCATCCAATCCTTGAAAGAGATAAAACACTGACATATGTTTGGGAGTGAAAATGTGAATGCTGGGCAATCTCTTCCTGTCTTCTTATCTGGAAGCACACATCTCAAAAGGCAAAATCCCTCATCACTCACTCCAGCAAAATTACATTGTCACTAGAAAACAGATGCGAGAACAGCTAAAGCAAGGAAATTTTGATTTTTCCTGTGTGTTACTGTCTACCAAAATGTGTTTGATAGAACCTTCCTTTATATATAAAAGAATAAAAAAAATTAATAGTACTCAGGGCTAATTTTTCAAACATCATTCATGCAATCTAAACAGTAAAATTTTAATCCCTTCCTGGATGTGTTGTATCGTGCAGTATTGTCTAGTGTTTGCACCGAGGTCAGTGGCTCTGCTTAAACTGCAGTGTCAGCCATTTTGTCTGGAAACTAAACATTGATATTTTATCCTTCCTATTTTCACCTTTTTTTTTTTAATCTGTCAAATAATTAGAAAATGAAAAACAATTATTTTAATAGCTGCAAATCCAGAAAACAAACACAGAATTGCTGTCAAATAGCTGCAGCAACCAAGGGAAGTTTCCTTCAGGGTGATTTATGGGGCAAGAGATACTGAGCTGTGTTAAAGCTGACCTAGGAATGGATTTCTGTGACTCAGGGTGTCTCTCTGGAGTATGCAGAGACTCTCCCAGACTATTTCCAGGAGCAAGGGTGCATGAGCAATTGTGAGATACCAAGGCAACTCCTGAGATGTTGTGGGAAAACCTCTCTCTCTCACATAAAAGCCAAACTATTACTGTTTTAAATTCAGGAGTAATTTGTGCAGGAGAAGTTAGTGAATGGCTAGCAAATTATAGGCCACACAAAGTCCTGTGGCTTGACATTTGGGTATTTGAATGTAGAACTGGTTTTGTTCCAATATAAATAGCAGAGCCATCTGGCATTATCATACAGATTTGATTGGTGTGGTGTAAGAGATAAGGTCATCCCTGACTGTGTGGGGACAGACACTCAGCAAAATGCTGAGTGCTAGAAGTGTAGCAAAGCACTGCTGTGATAATCCATGGAACTTGTAATTGCCTGAAATTGTTCTGGGGTATACTAAGATTATGTACAGAGGTTACATGGGCAAAATAAATTTCATACACAGCACGGCCCGCCTGCTAACAGCACCTCTTCAGGAGGAATAATGGTTTAAACCTGAGGACCAGAGAGTAATAGAACTGAATTAAAGAGAATTTTTATCCTGATACCTGGAAGTCCATCTCCTTGAAAGGGACTGACCAGCACAACAGACTGCTGCTCCCATTCATGCTGCTGTCCAGGGATGAGAGAGGAAACCTGTCTGTCCCCAGTTATATTGGGCCACCTGATGCACTTTTGAGCCAGCTCGTTTTGACACAAGATTCAGTGGAGCACAGAAGATTAACTTTCTGAGAATGAAAGGGACAGATAGAAGAAGAGGAACTGCTTATCAAATATGCACATTTCAGATGGAACTTCACACTCCGTGAAAAGATTTTTAGATTGCTGTAAGCTCTCTGGAGTACTCCTGACAATGTGTTATCAGGTCATGTTTGCATGACAGTGGCAGGCCATGCAGGAAACATGAAGCCATGTGACTTCTGAGATGGAATCAATCAAGTGAACAGAACAGATACTGAAAACTAGTTTCACCTTCATAAGGTCTGGTTATCTGTGCATCAGACATGAGGTTTGTCAGCCCCATTTCAGTCTGACCAAGTTCAGTGCTGCATTGAGAATTTTCATGAACTGATATTGTATTATGTATGAAAGATGACACCGAGATGATTTCATGAAAACTAAGTCCCCATGAAATATGAACTATTACTGGAGGCTTCACCCCTCACTTAGCTCACATAAAATGCCCATTTAAAAGGTCTTTGTCTTGTTAAGCTTTACAAGTTTGTGTAAGGCTTTCCATTATCCTTAAGCAATGTTAGAACTGTAAATGAGGGGCTGACAGCAACAGTTCAGAGTTTTTATGACACCAAGGTAACAAGACCATGCTAAACACAGAGAATTAATATTCCCAGGGTTCTTCTTACTGTCACACAATTATTAGCTCATAGATATTGAGTATATTCAGGAAACATGAGCAGACCTCAAGGAGAGTTGATTGTCCCTGCTGTGAACAGTGAAATAATTTTCACAGAATCACAGGAAGGATAAGGTTGGAGGGACCACTGGAGGTCATCTAGTCCATCAAAGAGGTCTCCTAGACATGTCACTCAAGGTTGTGTCCAGACGGCCTTTGAATATCTCTATAGTGTTCCTGACAGAAGAATAAATGAAAACAGACATACTATGCTACTAGCTTTCAGTCAAAGTTTTACTCTCAGTTTTGCTTAAAAGCTGAGAAAAGAGTCAGAAATCAAATTAGAGTATTGTTAACTCATCAATTCATTCTGTGCACTTTGCTAGCAAGATTAAATTGCATACTACTACCTTTTTTAAAGGTTGCTATTCCAAAGATGCAACAGGCTTTGGGGACAGCACCTGAATAACTCTGGATGTACTCATCAAGGTTCTTGAGTGGGTGGTTTATAAGGTCTTAGATAAACATTTAACAATTTTATTTAGTGAAATAATTTTTCTGGCCATACTGGTATTTCAATTGTTGTTTCAAATGTGTATGTGTTCTTGAGCTCATTTTTATAAAGATTGCTATAATGGCTTTATTTGCTGTAGCAGTCATTAAGTAGAACATTGTATGATTCAAGGATCTCTCTGGTTTAGGATACTAAACTAAATTTCAGTGCCCATCTTATTGTGTGACAGTTATCTTCCCCATTAAAAAGAAATGTCAGCCTCCTCTGAATGTGATGGACGACAGAACAATTACTCCTACATTCCACTCTCTCATATAAGTGCAAAGGTTTAAAAGCTCCTTCACTGTCTTACGCTATTTGTTGAAAATAAGGACATACAAAAAGAGGAAAGAGGTAATTTAACATACTTGAGAGATTTGAACATATAAAGATGAACAGGCATTTTAAAATACCTTTGTGTACTCTTTAATACCGATTTATGAAAATCTAGGTTTAATTTTGAAGTCTGTTTTTCCTAATTCACTTCTAAGCTTGAATTATCTTTTTGTTTAAATATTTTTTCTTGGTTTTGTGAGGGTTTTATTTTTGTTTTTTTGGTTTGTTTTTTTTTTTTTGGGGGGGGGGAGGTGGTGGTTTGCAGCTATTACACTGTACAAAAACACTGGGAAAAATTAACTGTACAAATCTTCTTTAAAGACATGTTCCTTCATGTTCTGCCATGTCAGGCATTCAATTTTATCAACATAGCTGGCTTGTTAATTTTTTGGTAGTTAAAGAAGTATTGTCTGTTGAGTATTGTTTAGACTATCCTTTCACTTTCTGAAAGGGTGTTTGAAACCTGAATCATGCACCACACATTTTATGTTGGCAAAAAATATAAAGCAAATTTGAGGCAAAGCATTATATCAATACATACATACCCATCTTTCCAGTGTTGCAGTGAATGGTGACTCAAATAACCTGTTTGTCTTGTTCACATGTATCATTTTGCATGTTGAAAAGGTTGTCTTCGATCAAAAGTTTAAACAGCTATATGTGATTCTAAGAAGGCTTTCCCTTTGAAATAATGTTTTAAAATCCTTCATTCCATGTTCTCTAAATGTGTTTATGCAATGAAAATGAAAATAGATGCTGCATTTCAATGTAAATTTAAAATGGCCTTGAGAGGTGAAGGCAATTTAAATAGGTCGCCTCCAAATATATTTTCCTATAAGTGAGGCTAACAGTCATTAGAATCACATTATACAGTAGCTAGCAAAATAGATCTACATAAAAAAACCCCAATCCCCCCACAAAATGACAAAGTAACCCTCTTAACTGCCCCCCCACCAAAAAAAAATCCAAACCCCAAAACAAACAACAACCACCCCCCCCCCCACCAGGAAAACAAACCAACTTAACAAATGAACAGAGAAGAAAGAGGATTAGCCTGTGGGAGGACAGGAACATCTTTCTGCATCTTGGAATTACAGCTCAAGTTAATGCTAGCTAGTGGCATTGTAATTAAGGCAGAGTGATGAATTTGTTGAGTTAATTGCAGGATATCTGCACGTTGTGTTTGACGCAGGTGCACTTTGAATTTAAAATATATGTTTGTCGTGGTGCTCCTGACAGAAAAAAAATGCAATCAACTTCTTTTTCTTTTGCCTTTAATCACATGACTCATAATGCAAGGCTTATTGGGATTTTTATCATTAAGAAGTGCTTTGAATCAACATGACCTTATTGAATGTCTAAGGAAGGATTACATAAACCATGTTATGATTTTCTCTGTAAAGTACCTAACACTTATTTTTTATTTCAATAACATCCATCAATAGGAAGTTTGAAGAGTATTTCCCCTTTTATTAGTATTTTTCTCCTTTCCTCTTATCTACTGTAACAATATAAAGCCTGTCAATTAGCCCCACTGCCCTAATTAGGAATATATCCTGTAAGTAGGAAAAAGAAAACAGTGCTCGAAGGATTTTTTTTTAAATAAAAAAACACTGAGAAAAATTAATTGCTAACATTCTCAGTGACATTAGGGAATAGAACTGGTTTCAGGAACTTTCCTCCTCTTCTAAGATCTGTAGTTTCCTGATACATTTTGTCACTTTTACTCCCATTTTTTAAGCTAGTGTAGATTTGGGCAACCTCATTTCCCATTAAGTGGGAGAGGACTCCATTTGCTTATTTCTTCTTAAGAAATTTAAACACTATAGACCATATAGGTCAACACTCCTGTAACAATACTGAATTACATGAATCATAGAATCATAGAATGATTTGAGTTAGAAGGGGCCTTAGTCTAACTCTACTGCTGTGGCCAGGGACATCTTTCACCACATCAGGGTGCTCAAAACCCTATCCACCCTGACTATGAACACTTTCAATGACAGGGTTTCCACAACTTCTATCAGCACACTGCTTCAGTCTAACCTCTTCCTGGTATCCTGTAAAAATCTACTGCTACCCTTTCTCCTATCACACCATAGGCCCTGGTAAAAGTCTGGCTTTTTCTTTCCTATAAGACCCTTTTATATATTGAAAAGGTGCAATATGGTCTCCACAGAGCAGGCTTCCAGTCCTCAAGCCTGTCAAGGTTCCTCTGGATGTTGTCCCTTCCCTCAAGTGCATCACTCAGCTTGGTGTCTTCTGCAGACTTGCTGAAGGTATAGTCAATCCCACCTTCTATGTCATTTATGAAGATCTGAAATAGTATTGGATCCTTGAGGAACACTACTAATTTTTGGTTTCCACTTAGGTTTTGAGCAACTCTTCGGACATGGCCATCAAGACAGCTTTTTGTCCATCTAACAGTCATCTGTTAAACACATGTATCTGCAGTTTAGAAGTAAAAATGTTGTGGACACCATGAATGAATTTAGAACATGAATAAATTTGGCATTCTACATTTTAGTAGAATGAGGATTTATTAGAGCATCCCCATTAAAAGCTTCTGGTCATCTTTTCGTTTAACTGATTTTGCAGTATGGAGAGTCAGTTACAGTGACGTTACAGTTACCTGTAATGGTGGAAGGTTAACATCTGCAGATAATAATTCAACATGAAATCAGATAAAATAAATTAAGATAAACTCAGGTCTTTGTTCTTTAGGACACAAATATGCAGTCCTAAGTCTGATGTCTACTCAGGGTTAAATTCTAAACTGTTTTTATTGTTGGAAAGTGTGATTGCATGTTGTTGATTATTCAAATTCTGTAACAGGAAATGCATACATACAAGTCTGCCAACCACACTTGGAAAGCTGTCATATGGAATTAGTTGGAAGTAATTGGGAAAGCAAGGACAGTGTCTTTTGGCTTTCAATATTTGAATTTTTGGTCTTCTCTAGTGTGTTGGGTTTTTTTTGCTTCTTGAATCATGTGGTGTTTCAGGATATAGTGTGCTTTGTAACTACATGCAACTTTTTACTTTTTCAGCTACATCTCATTGGCTAGTACTAGATGAATCTGTCTTATTGCAGTGTCCAGATCTTAAAAGAAGACTGCTTCCCTAACTCTGGTAGTACACTAACAGTGTTAGTACAGAGAATAAAAGTTTCCATGTTATATTTGGTTTCTTTTCTTTTTTCTTTTTCCAAACACAGAATTTAGTTTTTTAAAACTTTTTTCTATTCTTAATAACTTCCAAAATCCATTTCTTTTTAAAAATAAAGTAATGTTGTTAACTCTCAGAAGACTACAAGCATAAGACATTTTTTCCAAAATAAACCATTGTCTTTTTCTCATTAGTTGCTCTTGGCTTCTACCATGTAATAGTATTGCTGGTCTAACTTTCTGTCAATCTGACTCATTTGTATGTGGGGGGCCAAATTAATCAATGCTTTTACTTCATAAACTTCAAAGGAGTTCCATCAGGCATGAATCTGGTGCAAGTCTCCTTTTTCCAAGGCACTACATTCATTTACTCAACAGGAAAAGTATTCATAAAGGAATAAAGTGTGTATTTCCTGTATTAATATAGACATATTATGTCACTTCCAACAAAAGGGAAGATACTGGTTTCCAATTACACTATAAAAATGTGCTTTTCATTCTGTATCAACCTCGCCATTATACAGTGTTTCTACAGCAAAAGGTCTAGCTAGGATGAAATAAGCTGCATTATTTTTAGGTGATAAGAGAATGACTGAAATACTATATTATTTTAAAACTATGGAAGTTATACAGCATCTTGTACTAACTTCAGTACTTGCAGTAGTTAAACTTCCTTTAATATCTGCAATATAAAATAGAAATTCTGGCGAGATTGGTTAAATACACTAAAGTTTCTTAAAATAAAATAATCTGTTAAAGGCCCCTTCTGTTGCATTGCATGTATGGATTTGAATTTCCCAAAAGTAGGGGATAAATTCACAGAAAGTTGATGGAGAAAGACAGAAGGCAACGGAAATGTTCCTGGAAAGAAAATCACTGGAGTTAGGAAATGTTGGAAACAACAGGTTCTTGTGGTCTTAGCTGAAACAATTTGGCAGCCTTGGAGGAAAAAAGCGTTCACAGCTTATTGAGCTGAGGTGAATTGTTTTCTTTGCTAGAGGAAAGAGAAGTTGTAAAGAAGACAGGTAAGAATGAACAAAAGTGTGTGAAGCTATTAAGAGCTTGCATGCAGGCTGGGAGTCAGAATATGCACATCTTAAAAACCTGAAAAATTCTCCCCTCAAAATAGTCAAGCGTATTTCCGCAATATGCTTTGGACCCAGTTATCTCTCTGGAATGGCACAGTGGTTACACGCAGAGTAATTATGAAATTGTATTTGTAACTTCTCGACTGATTCAAGGGAATGAATTTTTCATCCTGTCCAAAGACAGATGGCAATTTTCTCCTTGGTCTAAGTAAATTCTCTGTCAAATATTATTATTCCACCTTTACTGTTTGACATTTAGCAGATTTACCTCATTGGAAGGGAAACTTGAGGGTGTCAGGCAGTTTCTAACAGAAGAAACCTGCTGGGTGGGAAGCAGTAGTGTAAAGCAAAATTGCTCTATAAGTGAGCTAAAATAAGTGTATCTGTGTTTCTTTAATGGTGAAGAGGATAGTCAAATAATCCCTTTGATGCCTTTCACTCCCTTTAACATCTTTGCAGATTTTTTCCACAAAAGAACAGTTTGTCCTTGGATGAAATTTGCCAAGAAAGCAGTTGCTAAATCAAAGTGGCTAATCTGGTCCTGTCCTAGGAATACAGTCTGCAATGTGCTGCCTCACTGCGGGGGAACTGCAAAGAAGAAATTGCAGCCCAGTGACCCGTCAGTCCCTCCTCTCACTGGTAACAGGGCTGTGTAATGGGGAGCTGAGGAAGCAATACTTTGCTCTCTGATGCTCTGTGTGTCTTCTGTCCCAGGAAGGAGGAAGCAGAGGCTTCAGGTTGTTCCCCAGCAGGTTGCTCCCCAGCACAATCACATTTTATGAGTTTACAGACAAGTACACACAGACTCCTTCTCACTGTTCTCATCACAGCCTCTGCTCTCAGTGTCAGAGGGAGAGAAGCTTTAATTTAGAGGGGAGTACAAGAGGTCAAATAACTTTCGTATTATACACAGTCCTAGTCATCTTCTGTTTCAGAGGGAGATGTGACCACTGGACTATTTTGTTGACTTCAAATTCTGAATTATTTTTTGAGGGAAAATATAATTTATGGATACCCAGACCCATCTCTTGACCAGCAACTTGAGTTATTACAATCAGAGTTCTTCAGAGTTGGGTTTACAGCTCACCCAATTAAGAGGTATCCTTGTATGTATTCTGACCCCAAATCCATTGCATAATGGATATACTGCACTTGATATGTTTGACACATAAGGAATATGAGACATTTTAGGTATTGATTATTGCTTCCTATATTTTTGACTAGCAAAGTATTAACAATGATAAACTACTAATTTATGAAGAAAAAACATTAGAAAAGTTTGTAATGTATTTAAATATAATATTAGAGATTTTTTTCTGCCATGCTTGTTTTGCTTCCCATACTTCTAAAACTTTTATCTTTCCTTCCTGCCCATCATCTTGCAGAAGCAGATCTATGAGTTTATACATTCACTTGTAGTTTTGATAACTATGTCCGTGCATTCCTTTACACCTTGCAAGACTGTAAATGTATTCCAATGCCAGGCTGTCAGAGGAAGCTGTGGATGTGGGATACTGCAAATCAGAGGTGTGGTAGAAGAGACAAGTGTGTGCATCAGATAACTGTACTTGATTAGCTAGATTTAAATAGTGTTGGAAAAATTTGCCAGGTGAAAATAAAAATTGTCAATTCAGTTTAATTTCATGGTGAATCAAACAAGGAAATTAGATTCCGCTACTCTACTAGTTTGACATCTACAGCAAGTGACAATTAGAGATGATGAGAGAACTTATATTTATTTCAAAACTCTTGATTTATTTTTTTTTTCTGATGGGCATGTAACTTTTATTTACCTTTGCTCTGAAATATAAGTTATTATTATTTGATTGACAAGTTGTGGATTTCAGGAATTCATTATTTTATTAAGTTATTTTTGATAGAGTACTGCAGTTAAATTTAGAGGTAACTTGAAGTCTGCATTTTATTGAAATAATTTCTTGGGATGAGGCATATCAGCCACAAGTACTCTACAAGGAATAAAAGTGGTAATGCCTCAAACAAGGAAATATTTCAGTTTAATGAAGTAAGGATGAAGGAAATGTGAAAGAAATTCCTTTTGCTATACTTGGCCACTCAGTTCAATCCTGATTTTCTTCATTACCCTTGGAAAACAAGATTAAATAACAAATCAAAACAAAAACACATTCTTTAAAAGCACTCCCAAAGCCCAAATTCTAATTAAGTGAACTTCACAGTTAAATTAAGGTTCAAAGAGCATGAAAAATCAAGCATAACTGAGGCATGAAATGATTGCATATGAGGTTGTATTCACTTCCCAGCCCATGCAGTGCAGTTTGTGCCTAGGAAGGCTTAGATTTACAAGCAATACAGAAATAGCATGAAGAAATTATTTCCCACCTTATTTTGCTACTTCAGATAGAAATGCATTATTGTCTGGCAGCTGCAAGGAAGTCATCAAACAAACATCGAAAAATTGAGAAAAAAAATCATTATGACACATTCTAAAGGAAAAACACATCTCAGATACTGCAGTAAGTTGCCTTATATTGTAATACGCTGTGAAGAATGGTATGTATTCTGGCAGCAGTTCTCCATTTGTTAAAAGAAGAAAATATTTTTGTTTCATCCTGTACCTTGTCTATACCTCTTTTAAGATTTTGAGGGCAGGAATAAAGTGTCTCTACCTACCACTAATTGGAAATCAAACATTATCAGTCTTAAGTAGCCTGGGAGGTTTGCTTTGGTCTCCGTTGTTCTCTTTTTCAGAAGGTAGTCTCAAACTGCCAATTTTCATATGTAGTTAGTTTTAGCTTGTTATACACAGTTGCTCAAATACTCATGTGGCCTTGTTGTGCTCTGTGATTCTTTCATAGTTCGTTTATTTGTGGATAAAAGGAGACATGCATGAGTTCTCTCATATGAACCATCTCCTACTGCCTTCATTCTCACTATAAAATGCAAACTCTTTAATAGGAAGCTTCATGATGGTTCTAAAACTGGCAGTTATCTGTCATGTCCTGAATAACTGATGTCTGGAAGTGAACTCTCCAGGACAAACATCCCTGGATGATGTGTTGGGTTTTGTTTTTCCTTAAGGATTTCTTTTAAAAATATCTTGAAAGTGGAATTCAATTTTGAAAGTATAAGACTGAGAAAAATATTTTTTATTTAACTGCATTATAGTATTTTGTACCACTGTCTGGAGGAGGCCTACAGGGGAAGCCAGAGAACGACTTCTTGTCAGGAACTGTAGTGACAGGACAAGGAGTAATGGGTACAAATTGAAGGGGCAAATTTAGGTTAGATATTAGGAAAAACTTCTTTGAGGGTGGTGAGACACAGATTGCCCAGGGAGGTTGTGGATGTTCCAGCCCTGGCAGTGTCCAAGACCAGGTTGGATAAGGCCTTCAGCAACCTGGTCTAGTGGAACGTGTCCTGGCCCATGGTAGGGGAAGCGGGCACCAGATGATCTTTAAGGTCTGTTCCAGCCCCTTAACATGCTACGATTCCTTGATTCTGTAAAGCTCCCTTGGAGGCCTAACAAAACAAAAATGCAGGCTGGCTTCTCTTTCACACCCACTAGTGTACTATGTGCATCCTGTATGTCTGATGTTACCAGTTTTTCACAGCTCTTCACTGTGGGATACCCTAGTGTTTGTGTTAGCAAAGCAAGCTATATATATATTTTGGTTTACTTCTGGTAGGGTTTGTTTCAAATTTTCCAAACTTTTTTTTTTAATATATATTTGGGGTCTAGAAAACAGAATGGACAAGATTCAAAGAAAATTTGGGAAAAAATTGTTATGTCATCAAAAAAGACTTGTTTAGGTGTTTTTTGCTTGTGTGGAGTGTTTCAATTTGCACTGCGTATGGTTTGACAGGTAATAGGAAAGAGAAAGCTTTAGGAATATCTTCACAGTGAAGCAGTGAGACCATAAGTTTTGTTTCAGAAGAGTACATGTACATGAGTACATTAATTTGAATTGTTGTTGAGATGTTCCTGACTAGGGGATCTGTTTGCAAAAATTTTGTTTGTTGAAGCTTCTTGTTTGTTGAAACTACTCTCATTCATAATATCTTTAGAAATTAAACCTAACAAAGATACTACATTAAAAGATTGGCTAATACACTGCATTTTTTGGACACTTTTTAAAAAGCTTTTAATTGGAAAGCATACAGTTTTAACAATAACCTCCCCTCTCTCAGTTAGGCATAATTGGTCCTGGAAATAAGATATGGTTCTTCCAAAGATTTCTGAAGAAATACAGTTTATGAAAATATTATTAGCTTCTTATATCAAAATCAAGTAAGCATTTATGTGGCTCTAATCCTTACCCAGAAACCATGGGTTTGGTTTTTTCCATTTTTACAGTGAGCTTTTAAAATCACACACAAACCCATGAAATCCTCATAGAATTTTGTGGTTTCTGACTGATGCCAGGGCTCAAAGCCGAAATAATAAAGTCCATACAAGAAGTGGTGGTTTTTTTACTTTTAATTAAGATTCAGCTAAAACCAGAACACAATTAATTTCAAAATTAATTCAAAATTAATTTTAGCATTTTATTTCAGACCAAAAATACGATTTTGAAGCTGTTGTCCCAGTTGCTACCACACAATCTAGATTTCTTTCAGGGGAAAGGTAAACCAATAGCTCAGCTCCATGTGCTCACCAGTGCAAACGCAAACCCCAAACTATCACTTCTTCCTGAGACAGCCTCCAGCTGTGTCCTTTGTGAGGACATTCAGTCCAGATTAACAAACAAAATTTTTCCAGAATAAATCCGTGAATGACTTGCAACAGACACAGTGCCCTCAACATCAACTGCTTTGATATTGCTCCTAGTCGTCCAAATTACTTAATAAATTAGACATAGCTGATTATAGTAACTGAGATGCATTTTGTATACTCTATTAAATGCTAAAAAAACTTTAATGCAATAGTCAAAAGCCAGAGGCAAGCTTGATGGCCATGTCCATCTCTAGATGTCTGCCACAAGACTGTAAGTAGGTGCAATTAAATCTTTGCCCTAATAACTTTTGCAATTTAGTTTTAATATCTCATTCTTACCCAACAAAAGTCTGTTTTCAAAACTGCTTTACATATTGTTTAAGACAGTTGCAATTAAATTTCACTGTGCTATGAAGAAAGCATGGAAGATTTTCCTTTATCTATTATGAAAGTCTTGCAGTGGAGCTAAGTATGAATACTAGACTAGGCATCTGTCTAGGATTAGGTAGCGTGAAAATAATATGCCTGGGTTGACAGCCTATTGTATGTTGTGTTTTTATAAAGCCTGAAATTGCTGGGTGTGAAACTGTTTTATACTCAGTTCATTAGACAGTTTAAAGCCAAAAAGGTTTATCAGTAAAAAAAATGATTCATTGACCTTGACATGGCTTGTTGAAAGCGTATGCTTGACAAGTTGCTCAAGAACTCAAGAACTTCCTGGGTTTCCATGAAATGGTGGAAGACTGAGGTCCTGAAACAAATCCTCTGGCTTTCCAGCAGAACCTGCTCCTCTGGGAACAGGGGACAAGGGTAGACCTGGCGAACCGGGACAGCAGCACTTCTGAGTGAGCTGCTGGGTAGATGTGCAGTATTGGCACCTCCAGTTGCTTGTCACTAAACCTGCACCCAAATCTGTCCATACAGAACCTGCCAGAGAGAAGGAAGATAGGTGTTTGCACCATCTGAGCAGCTCTGTTAACAGTGGAGATCACAAGAAAACCTTTAGTATTCCTCAGTGGGATTTTGCCATTACATGTATTTCAAAAAACTTAAGTTAGACTAAACAACCCAGTATTTCTTCTTGCATAGAATATAATTTTATTTCAGTGAAATTCACATTTAAAACAATACAAAAATACTAAATTTCTTCAAAGAGGAAAATAAAATGGAAAATTTGCTTTTTCACTAGTTCAAGGAATAATATTAAAAAAAAAAAAAAGAAGAGTTATATAGACAAAGGTATGTATATAACTGTATTCCGGCACTTCATAGGATATTAGCAACCAAAACAGAAAAGCAGCAAAGCCTTAGATCTAATTTGCGGATGTTATATGGTTTCATTAACAAATGTAAGAACAAGTGCAAGACCAAGGTTAATGTTACAATGCACTTTGGAAACCGAAACAGGAACATGAAAACCAACTGGAGTAAAGAGCCACGGGACAGCAATATAGCCCCGCAGAAAGGCAGAGGCAGAAAACTGGGAGTTAAGGGAAGTATTCCTGAAGATGCAAGCAGACATTTATTTCTCTTTCATCTCCTGTTTTAGGGAAATGTAGTTATCAACATCATTACTCTGTCAGTCTTATTTTCTAATGGCAACTATTTGCCAAAAATTTTAGCTCCGGTTAAAAATAAATTTGCTCACTAACTTTAAAAACTGCTTTTAAACTTTTTTTAAGTTTGGCAGTAAGCAAACCACAGCATACTTTCTTCAGAGAAATAGCTTATATATTCGATTGATTTCCAATAAACATATGTGCAACAGGTCAGTGAGATCAGGCAATATTTTTAGAAACGCTTGTCCTTTTTGACTAAATTCTGGAATACATGTGTTCAATATCTATTATACTCTTAGGCTTGTACAACGGATTGAAATGAGCGACTCAATTTCAGGATTAGGTGTCTCTAATAATCTTTTCATATCTTAGCATACTAAGCATCTCATGTTCATGAAATTTAGAGAAACTTGCAAACACTCATTCTAAGGTACTTCTTATACCAAAATTCAATTGTTTCAATTAAAAAACTCACCAAGCCCTCTTTGCCACTTTAAAAGTAGAGTATACTATTGATAAACTTGACAGAAGAATATATAAGTGCAAACAGCTTTTCAGGAGTATAGAACATCCATTTTCCCATGTCTTTTATTTTACTGAGAAGGCTAATTGATGTTCAATTTTACAAGTTGAATTGTATAAAAAAGGTGAACACATAGAGGTGGGCTATTTTTTGAGAAGTCTAATAAAGAAACTGCTGACTTTGTTCTTCAAAACAAGCAACTTCTTTTCGTCTGCCAAATCCAATTCCACTAAATGTGGTCTGAATTACACACAAATATGCCTCTCTGTACACATGTATTTGCCATTAACATTAAAGGAGGTGTAGCTAAATGCTTCTGAAACAGAAAATTTTCTGTACATGTCACCACAGTCTAGAGACGAGTATTCAAAATGTTAATTCAAAAAGAAATGTAGACTAGAAAGATGTGAAACTTAATCTAGCCTGATAAATAAAATACTGCAGTTATTCTCTGATTTCTAGGGCATTAATATTTAAATATATACTTTTGGTGCAGTTGAAGAGGATTTGGCCCATTTTTATACGTAATATAAATATCTGCTTTAATAATTTTGGTATAGTAAGTCCTTGTGTATTTATGTGACAGTACAACTGTCACTACTTTGTATTTAGGCACGATTGGAGATATCATTGCAATGCAGATAGTGTAAAGTAATCATCCAAAATATTAATTATCAATTTGAAAACTATCTATCTCAGCTGTAACACAGTTCTGTGGTTCATTAACTGCATATACACTCTCCTCAGAGTACTAACGGCTACATGCAGATATTTCAAATGACTTCATAAACACATGAGCAGAGACTGTTAAGCAGTGATTAATTTCTGCAAGACCATGTGATGTCCCATAATTCTTTAATGGTGCCAAAGTGATGTATAGCATGAGCACATTCATTGGCTGATTCAGCAAAATGCCCATGGGAAGTATCAGGATTGTATCTCCTTGGTGAGTTCTGCAGGGATTTAAATCACCTTGAAAAACAAGCTATGGACAAGAGACTTGCACATGAGAGTGCTTTGTGAGAAAGAGAATAGTTATTTTCTTTTAAAGGTATAACCATTCTTCTAGTAATTTGAACATGGCTGCCCTTCATGCATTATTTTGATGGTTCATCTCACAAATTAATTTCATACAACTCTATTCAGCCTACCAGAGATAGCAACCATATTAAAAGAAGAGTAAGTTATTGGAGGAGAAGGAAGGGAAGGTTTCAGACATTTGTGGCCTTCCTCTGTAACATCTTCCTTAAATGTTACTCCTGATCAGGGTAACTTTTATAGTTATCCAATTCACAGTTTCCGAAATTAATATCTAATTTAAACCTCATCTTTGGTTTTAGCTGCTCAAGGGTGCTGTGTGCACACAGGAGCAGAGTAAGTATCACCAGTTTTCTTGGGAGCAGAGCTTCATCCCTCAGGAGAGAGATTAAGGAAATCATCAATTTTGTCTATGCCTCTGCATGGCTTTCTGCAGTGTTCTGTTTCTTTTTCTAAGTACAATCACACAGATATGTATTTTGTGGTTATCTGACTTGTGTTTCTATATTGTGTATCACACATCTTCCTCATAAAAAGCTGTTCCTGAAGATCCACTGAAATAAATGGTAAGGCTTCTTTGTACTTGGATTGGTCAATGAATTCTTTGTGGAAAGAAAATACTGTTTGCATTCCAGCAGTCTTTAAGGTAATGGAAACCATTGTATTCCAAGACAGTCTCCAAGTCTATTTCTTCAGCTGATCCTTGCCAGATGTATTTAGTGTAGGAACAAGTTTACTGGTTCAAAGAAATCTTCCTTCCTTCTTTTTTAAAAAATATATATTTTCTATCAATATCTTTGGATTTTCTTACTCCTGGCTACAGACCAGATGTCAGGTAACTTATAGAATGTTTGTCCTGTGGTCATGGCAAAAGCATGCTACTTTTTAGAGAACTTATTCAGGTTTTGGGCTAAATTTGATGTATCGACACTTATTTTCTAAAAACGTGCTTTATTTTTAAATTAATTTGTTGTTTCTTTTGTGGTTATTTTTTTGCTTGTCTGGTTTTTTTTTACCCTTTCTGGGCTGAAGAGATTAAAACAAAAATAAAAGGAATACTAAGAAGAACTCATATAAACCAAAAAAAAAAGTAAAAACATTTCGAAGTAATCATGTCACTCACAAATACTTTTGAGAAATACAGAATTGTTTTCTTTCAGATGTTCTGCAAGGGATACACAGTGTCAGCTTCCATAATTTTTACTTTTGTCTTCTTTGAATGATGAACTGACATTATAAAGGAGTGAGAAAAATAGCACGAGTTTTTTGTGAGTCATAATCACAGCACAATGTTATTTATCAATTTATTTGTTTAATTAAAAGCAATTTTAGAGCCTAAACACAGAAAGTTCAGAGTGTTTTCAACTGTACTTCATATTTCATAGAAAGGAGAAAAAGGTGAGGGGAGAGAAGGCTTTTGAAATACAGGATGTAAACTAAGTAGTACGTAAAACTCAGGAGATGAAAGAGAGGAACTTTTTTTCCACTGTGCTATTTCAAATGATGCAGTGTGTAGCTACTGAAAATTTCAGATACAGTCCTGGCTACATTGGAGATTATAGGAAAGTTGCCCTTAAATTTAATGAACTATCAGTATTGCATTACCAATCTTGTGATAAATATTACTGAGCAGCCTAGGAGACCAGGTTTTATCTGTATCATCATCAGACAACATGCATCTTCCTGTCCTTCCTACCAGACTTCTTTTCCTGAATAAGTGACTCAGTTTTGGAAGTTTTGGCCTGTGGCTGATGGTTGTGGGCTTTTGTCCCTGTCATGATGTTACAGAGTGGTAGTGCCTTGGTTTTGGTTTGGTCAGGGTGTCAGAGGGGTGCAGGCTGTGTACCCAAATCTGTTCTCTGTTTAAGTATAAATTCCACTGTGACACTACAACTGCTTGTTTTAAGTGATTTTAGGTGATCCTACAGATAAATAGCACAGAGAGAATAAACTCACAGTGGTTTTGAGTATATTGAATGGTTCTGTTCTTTTAAGAGATGAAGATTTGGTCCATTTTTTCAAATTAAGTTAGTGTTTATTATTCCTTTTTTTTTAATATTTTTTCAAAACATCCAGAAAAAGGCCTTGTAAATTCATGATCAGGAAGCATGCTATCAAATACAGATTTCTTAACAAGTTAAAACAAACTCCCCATTTTCTAGCCTAGGATTAAGTCTGGATGAGTGAAATTAAAAATGAAATTATTCTGTATGACAGTTGCATACCCTGGTGTTTGTCACAGTATGAGAAATGTAGAATAATAGAAAAAAGTTCAGTGATAACAATGAGTATGTAGAATATGAAGAGTATTGATTCATCAAGTGTTCTGCCTATATGCTGCATAAAATGCAACAACACAGGCATCATGATTATTGCTATCAATATAGTAGTGTTTTCTCAATTTGCTTGCACTTTCTGACTTCACCTGCTATTTCCTATCTGAAATTGTGGTCAGTGCTTGGTGCTTTATCTGGTTTCCCAGAAAAGTCACAAAAACATAGAGTAAATGTTTTCATTATTTAATGGGCCCACTGAAAATACTTTTACATGCAGAACAGGGCTTTTTGTCACTCATCCAGATCTTAACAACTGCTTTCAGTGTTATAAACCAGTAATGATTTGCTCACTGGCCTTTAGTGAAATGGCTTGCTTTTCCCCAGTCATGTCATAGGTTGCATGCCTAACCTGTAGAATTATCATCACACTTTATATCAGCCAGTATTTACACAGGACAGAAGTGACACTGACAGGGGGTGGGGAATGAGGGTTGCTGTCAGTTCAGCTCATGTTGTCTGTGCTGTTTCTTTCTCTTTAAGTGGAGGACATCTCGCACTCCTCTCATGCTCCAGCATGAGGTCACTTTCATGGCAGACTATCCTACACAAACCTCTCTAACACACGTCCTTCCCCCCACGCTGCAGCTCTTCACCAATTGCTCCTGCATGGGTCCCTTCCACAGAGTGTAGTCCTCCAAGGACAGGCTGCTTCCTGCATGGTTCCCCCAGAGAGTCACAAGTCCTGACAGCAAACCTGCTCCAGCACAGACTCCTCATTTCAGGGGTCCACAGGTCCTGCCATGCTCTGGCATAGGATTGGTTTTCCACATGCTGCAGGTAGGTATCTGACCCACCCCTGTGAGGGGACAGCCTGTCTCACAACAGTCCTAATCATGGGCTGCAGAGAAATCTCTCCTCCAGTGCCTTGAGCACCTCCTCTTTAATGTCTGCAGAACTGTTTATTTCACATGTTGTCACTTCCCTCTTCTCTGGCTGCAATTGCTCCTATGCAATTTTTTTTTTTCCTTCTCAAATATGTTGTGCCAGAGGCATTATCACCATCACTGATGGGCCTGGCCATGGCCAGCGCAGGGTCTGCTGTTGAGCTTGCTGGCACTGGCTTTGTTAGGCATGGGGAAAGCTTCTGGGAGCCTCTCAAATAAACCACCACTGTAACTCCCCCTGCTATCAAACCCTTGACTTGTAAACCAAATATACTATCTCAAAACCTAGTTTTTTCATTTTCCAGAGCAATCTTCTCTGTATTAAAACTAATAAAACAAAATAATAATAGAAATAAACTAATTTAGTGTTAATGAATATTGATTGTCACTTCACAATATTGTCCCTGATAATTTTACACACTTATTCAAAGGTCAAGGGAATGCCCATAGTTTGTTTTTTGCTGCTTACTCTCAGCTTCCCAATTCTGATTTGAATCAAATCAGAACGGAACTGCCTCTAGTGATCTGGTGTGTGGTGTGGACCCTGGCTGGATGCCAGGCACTCCCCAAAGCCTCTCTATCACTCCCCTCTGCAGCTGTACAGCGGAGAGAAAATATAACAAAGGATTCATGAGTTAAGATAAGGACCAGGAGAGATCACTCACCAAGTACTGTCACAGGCAAAACAGGCTGAAATTAGAGATACTAATTGAATTTATTACTAACAAAATCAGAGCAGGTTAATGAGAAATAACATAAACCTTCAAAACATCTTCCCCCTGCCTGCCCCCCTTCCCAACTCTCCCTCCTCCCCCAGTGGCACAGGGAGAGAGGGAATGGGGGTTATGGTCAGTTCATCACATGTTTCTCCCACTGCTCAGGGAGAGGAGTTGTTCCCCTGCTGCACCGTGGGGTCCCTCCCGCGGGAGACAGTTTCCATGAACTTCTCTGATGTGGCTCCATCTCATGGAAAACAGCCCTCTGTTACCTGCTGCAATGTGAATATATCCCACAGACAGCAGTCCTCCCAAAACTGCTGCAGTGTGGGTCATGGGGTGCTCAAGTCCTTCAAGGACAGGCTGCTCCAGTGTGTTCTCCTCTCTCTGTGGGCTTCCTACAGGGTCATAGCCTGCTCTCAGGCATCCACCTGCTCCAGCCTGGGACTCCTCCACGGGCTGTAGGTGGATCTCTGCATCTCCATGGATCCCTATGGGCTGCAGGGGCACAGCTGCTTCACCATGGTCTGCACCATGGGCTGCAGGGAAATCTCAGCTCCGGTGCCTGGAGCACCTCCTACCCCTCCTTCTCCACTGACCTTGGTGTCCTCTCGCATGTTCTCACCCCACTCTGGCCACAAGTACAACTGTGCAATAAGCTTTTATTTTTCCTTCTTCTTAAATATGTTATCACAGAGGTGTTACCACTGTTTCTAGTTGTCCTAGTCTTAATGAGCACCATGTCTGTCTTGGAGCCAGCTTGCATTGGCTCTGCCAGACATGGAGGAAGCTCTTAGCAGCTTCCCATAGAAACCAACCCTATAGCCCTACCTGCTACCAAAGTTTGGCCATGCAAACCCAATAATTCTTCACTTTTTTAAGGCCAAGGGACTGCTCATAGATTGGTTTTCACTGCTTACTCTCAGCTTCCTGATTCTGATTTGAATCAGACCTGAAGGCAACTGTCTCTAGTGATCTGGTGTGTGCAAATCTTAAAGACATTTCTGTTTGAAAGAGTAGAGTTTTCTTCCAGGTTTAGTGTTTTAAAGAGATACCATGCAATACCATGTCTTTGCAAGTTTCTGAGTTTATGTGGGCTTGTAAAGGGGTACCACAGTAATCCTGAGTTTTCCAATATCCTCCTGAAATTGCCTTCACCTTCTTTTGTGCCATAGGAGAAAGTGTACTGAGAAGCAGCTCACATACACACTTAGATATTACTTGCTTTTCCTTTGCTGTCATGTCTAAGGGACAGCACCAGAGGTGAAAATGCTTACATTGGTAAGTAGTTGGTGGGCACTAGTATGTTTCTTGGCATTTATGGACACTTAACACCTTGCTTCTCAAGCAGGACTGAAATTACACCCCTGAATTGCCTTCAATAAATTCTTTCTTGCTGCATGTGTTCTTCACTCAAAGCAGTCCCCAAAATAAATGCCCCACCAGCTAAATTTCTAGTTCATGAGAAGCCTATGAATCGTTAAAAAACAAACAAACAAAAAATGAATCTAGCTGGTAATCTAACTAGTAACTTCAGAACAGAATATGCTTAGAACCATAGAATCATAAAATATCCTCACCTGGTAAGGACTTATTAGGATCATTGAAGTCTAGCTCCTGGCCTTGCAGATGATCACCCTGGGAATCATACCATCTGTCTGTTTTCCAAATTCTTCTTGAACTCTGTCAGGCTGGTGCTGTGACTTCGTCCCTGGGGAATTTGTTCCAGTGCCCAATCATCCTCTGGTTGAAGAACTTTTCCTGATACCCAACCTAAACCTCCCCTGATTCACCTTCAGACCTTTCCCTTAGGTCTGCCACTGGTCACTACAGAGATCAGTGCCTGCTCCTCCTCTTCACAAGAAAGCTGCAGACTGCTTTAAGGTCTCCCCTCAGTCTCCTGCAAGTATAACAGACCAAGGGACCTCAGCAGCTTCCTCATACAGCTTCCCCACAAGGCCCTTCACCATCCTCATTGGCCTCCGTTGGACACTCTCTAATAGCTTTATATCTTTCTTATATTACTATGCCCAAAACTGCCCCCAGCACTCACCGTGAAGCCACCCCAGTGCAGAGCAGAGTGGGACACTCCCCTCCCTTGCCTGGCTGGCGATGCTGCGCCTGATGCACCCCGCACAGGACACACTTGGCCCTCCTGGCTGCCAGGCCACTGCTGACTCATGTTCAGCTTGCCATTGACCAGGACCCCCAGGGCCCTTTTTGTGGGGCTGCTTTCCAGCATCTCATTCCCAGGTGCAGAATCCAGCACTTGTCTCTGTGAAACTTATACCACAGGTACTATGATGGGAGGTCTGCAGGGTAAATGAAATCAAGCATTTTAGTTGGACCTTCTTCTTAGTTTTACCTACTATCAATTTCAATTGCCAGTAGGGACTGAAAAAAAGTGACAGTTTTTCTTGTCTCCACAGTAACAGATCCCAAATTACTGTGCAAAAATAACAATTAGTAAGTGTTTAAAAGGGCTTAAAAATCACTCTGACTTCCTTCTTCTAGTTTATCAAAATGTCATTCAATAAAACTAAAGAGCAGAACTGTAGCATAAGTTGTTATACTCCGTACATAATTGGTAGGAATGACAGAATGACAAAAATGTATGGTGAAAGCTAATAGCTGGTGAACAAAAGAATCTGAAAGATGTTACTATAATAATAATTAAATAATTCTTGATAATTAAAAAATTGTATTTAGAAAAATTTAAGTCTTTGCAGAAAAAATCCTAAATGAAACTATAGTCCTTAGATTTATCAAATCAGAATTATATATCTTGTCTATCTGCATTCAAAATTAAAAAACAAAGCTAGCCATCCTGGCATGGGTGAAATGAGACTTTATTGAATAGCAATTCCTATCCAGCTGTGAAACTGATCTGAAAAATGTGTGTGTGCGACAAGAATTTATGCTAATTTGATTTATGAAACCAGATAAGACCAAATATTCATACATATATGTTCCTTTACTTACAAACTTCGCATTGTCTTGACATGTTCATGGGTGGGGGTGTTGTGGGTTTTTTTTCGTTGTCTTCAGGAAACTCTGGTAAATTAATTCTTTTCTTCTTTTAGCTCAAATAATGTTTTTTATCTTAAATCCACTAGTAATCAGCACTGGTTAAGCAATTGTATGGGTTAAGCAATATATTTTTTCTTTTCTGTTGACTGTGTCTCATTTTTTACTTCTCCTTTGCTTAATAGTTAGTTTCTGTTTTGCAAATGAGACAACTCAAATGATAGCCTGAATAGAAAAGGTGTAATAATTAATTACAGTATGAATCAAGAGCAAATTCTACTTTAATACCCTCTCTATGTACAATAAAGGGGAATCGAAATATTTTTTCTGTGTGTCAACATTCTCTCTCCTTTTACTTCATTAAATCAAGATGATATAAGCCCCAGGAGACAAAAGTGCAAATTTTAAACCTGTATTGATTTAACCTTCCCTCTGTAAATATTTCATGGTTCTATAATGTGTAAACGCAATCATGCACAGAACAGAAGATTGCACTTTTTTGTTAGTGCACAGAATGACAGTATTTATTATGCCATTTAAACAATATTAGATAGGAAAACACATGAGGATACTTTGTTACTGTTATAAATGTCAAGGATGATTGATACAACACTATTTTTCAAAAGAAATGTTCATTAAGAAAAGCTGTTCTGTGATTTCCTTGAAGGACTATAATGCCATTTGTTAATTACACTTTCAATACCTTTTTCTAACTTCCCTTTCCCACAACAATTTCATGCAGATTTGTTTGATAAAAGGTTACTTCTCTCAGTGCTTCACAGTCTTCTGTTTTCTTCCAGACAATTTTCCATTCTGAAATTCCTAATCATTTTCATAACAGATGAGTGGTGGAAGCTTTTGGCATGGATTGTCTGGTTTGTAATGGCTGTTGTATGGTCTTCTGGCAACAACAACAACTGGAAATTGCTTGTACTGAGGCCCTGTAGAAGCTCATAATGGTTTGGATGGAGCCGGGACCCTTTTCAAAGCCTGTTTGTAAAAATATAATCCAAAAGTAAAACAATATTCTGAGAATTTCATTCTACTCTGAATTTTTCTTGAGTAGTAAATGTTATATTTATGAACACTGATATCAAAATTGATCTTATAATTAAGTACTTTTTTTCCTGAACCAAAAGTGCTATGGCTTGCTGCGATAGGAATCTGATGCTGACAATTTCAGTGCCACAAGTGGTAGAGTTTAAATAAAAAAACCACTTAAGTATTCCTAAAAGGCAAAAGCATCTAGCAGAAAATTTGTATTTTACAATCTCTTTCTGCGTTGGTTGAAAGTGTTTATTTTATGTAGAAATTTACAATATCATTCACATTTCCAATTTTGCAGATTTTAAAAGATCATGTATAAAATCATGGTAATATCCATCTAGCCATAACCATACTGACATTAAACTGTCAAGCCCTTTTTCATGTCAAAGCACTTCTCTCAAGAATACCTTTATTGAAGTGATACCAATTGGTGTGAACTGAAATTTAGCCTTTTTTCCTTCTATTAATACTTTATCATATCTGATACTTTTGAAGGATCAGTGCTGTATTTATCTCCATGTGGTTTCACTATGTTACAGTAGCATGAACATTACTGAGGATATTCCTTTTAGGAATATTGTTACTTAGTCTGCTCCACTACTACTAAGACACTAAGGTGTCACCCAGTCTTAATAAGCATACTATTTACTTTAATGACAAATGAAGTCTTTACTGTATCAGACAACTCTTCTTTTTTAAAATATATTTTACTTACAACCTCAAGCTTGACTGAGGTTTTCCTAGAAGTCAGGTTTCCAGGAATATGAGAGAGAAACAATCTATCATTCATTTTAAAATGTGTAATTTTTCTTTGCTTCCTTTTGTCTGTGTATCGCCACAAGACGTCAGTCTACCAAAAATACATAGAATTTATACTTTGAAAAGGGTCTTACATCTATGCTTTTAAATTGCCCTTGGTTCTGCATATACATATGTGTGTATATAAGGCAAGGTCTACAAGAAATGTGACAAGGCTTTGGTCTGTTTAGGTGACTGATTAACAGGGTAACTTGCAGTCGGTCCTGAAGGGCAAGGGAATTCAGGAAGGCTAGACCTGCTTCAAGAGGAAATTTTAATGATCCAAGAGCAGGCTGTCCCCATATGCCATCAGACAAGCCACCAGAGAAAAAGACCAGATGTCTGCTTAAAAAACAAGCTTAGGTTGGAACTCAGGGTAAAAACAAGGTGTATCACCTCTGAAAGGAGAGGCAGGTAACTTGTGGGGACTACAAGATGTTATAAGGTAGGAAGAAAGTTAGAAGGATCAAAGCCAAACTGGAACTTAATTTAGCCACTGTGGTTAAAGGCAACAAAAATGTTTCTATAAATGCATTGGCAACAAAAGGACAGGTAGGGAGAGTCTCCATCCACTACTGGATGCAGAGGGTAGCATTTTGTCAGGGGATGAGGGTACTTAATTCCTTCTTTCCCTCGGTATTTAATATCAGAACCAGTTGTCCTCAGGCTGGAAGTTAGTGACAGGGAGTGGAGTGAAGCCCCCATAATCCATGAGGAAATGGTTATGACCTATGCCAATCAGACACTCACAAGTCTTAGGGCCCAGATGAGACACATGAGAGTAATGAGGTAACCGGCAGAAGGGTTTGCCTAGCCACTTTCAATCATTTAAAAACCATCCTGATTAACTGGAGAAGTTCCACTTGACTGGAAATTATCAAATGTAACATCCGTCTCAAGAAGGGTCAGAAAGATGATCCAGGGAACTACAGGCCTGTCAGTCTGACCTTGGTGCAAGAGAAGGCCATAGAGCAAATCATCCTGAGTGCCATCACTCAGCATGTGCAAGACAACTAGGGGATCAAGCCCAGACAGCAGGGGCTTGTGAAAGGCAGGTACTGTTTGACCAACCTGATCTCCTTCTATGATTAGGGTGTGGATGTTGTCTATCTTGACTTGACTAAAGTGTTTGACACCTCTTCCCACAACATATTCCTGGAGAAATTGGATGGTCAAGGCTTAGAGGAGTGTACTCTTCGCCGAGTTAAAAACTGGCTGGGGCTAGGCCCAGAGAGTGTTGGTGAATGGAACTACATCTGGTTGGTGGCCAGTCCCTAGTGGGGTTCTCTAGAGCTCAGTGTTGGGGCCAGTCCCGTTTAACATCTTTAGTGATGATTTGGCCTAGGGGATTAAGTTCATTCTCAGTAAATTCACAGACAACACCAAGGTAGATGGGAATGTTGATCTGCTGGAGGGCAGGAAGGCTCTGCAGAGGGATCTGGACAGACTGGATTTATGGATTGAGGACAACTGCATAAGGGAAAGTGACGTGTCCTGTCCTTGGGTTATCCCAACCCCATGCTGCTTTACAGCTGGTGGGAAGTGGCTTGAGAGATGCTCAGCAGAAAGGGACCTGGGGATGCTGGTTGACAGCAGCTGCACATGAGCCAGCATGTTCCAAAAAGGCCAATGGCATCCTGGCCTGTATCAGCCATAGTGTGGCTAGGAGGACCAGGGCAGGGCTTGTCCCCCTGTACTCAGCCCTGGGGAGGCCACACTTCGAATCCTGTATTCACTTTCGGGCCCTTCACTACAAGAAAGACATTGAGGTGCTGGAGTGCATCCAGAGAAGGAGAGTAGAGCTGGTGAAGGATCTAGAGCACAAGTCTAAACAGGAACAGCTGAGGGAACTGGGGAGAACCCACTGCTCTCTACACCTATCAGAAAGAGGTGGGGGTCAGACTGTTCTACCATGTCTCAAGCAAAAGTATTAGCGGAAATGGCCTTAAGTTGCACCAGGGAAAAGTTCAAATTAGATAGAAAAAATTTTCACTGGAAAAGTAACCACTCTTTACATTGGAATAATTTGCCTGGAAAGGTGGTGGAGTCACATCCGGACATCTCTTCCGGAGGTCTTTCAATAGCTGAAGGAAAAAGATGGAGAGAGACTATTGACAAAAGCATGTAGTGACAGGATGAAAGGGAAAGGCTTCAAACTGAAAGAGAGTAGGCTTAGTTTAGATATTAGGATAAATTCTTTAGTGTGAGGTAGTGAGGCAATGAAAGAGATTGCACAGAGAAGTTGTGGACGTCCCAGTCGTGACAATGTTCAAGGCCAGGTTGGATGAGCTCTGAGAAACCTGTTCTAGTGAGAGGTGTCCCTGTCCACAGCAGAGGGGTTGGAATTAGATGAGCTTTAATGTTCCTTCCGACAAAGGCTGCTCTCTGACTCTAGAATTCTAAGTTCCACCAGATGAAGTTTAGATTGGATGTTAGGAAAAATTCCTTCACTGAAAGGGTGGCCAAGCTTTGGATCAGGCTCGTAGAGAAGTGGTGGAATCACTTCACTGGAAGTGTTCAAAATCCATGTAGTTGTGATACTTGGGGACATGGTTTAGTGGTGAACATTACAGTGCTAACAGCTGGACTCAGTGACATCAGATGGCTTTTCCAACCTTAACGATTCTATGATTCTATGATTCTGCCATCCTTTCTAGCTCCTGACTGGAACTGGGAGCCCTGCAGGCTGACCACAGATCCAAAAGTCTGGGTCATAAATTTACAATGCAAATGTGCCCCTTTGAAAAATTGACCTACTATGTTGGGGTTCGTCCCCCCCTGCCATGTGGTCCTGGGAGAGGAGCCCTGGGGGGGGAGACACGGGGTTTCCCTCATTCCCCATTGGTTGTTTTGTGTTCCCCTGCGTGGGCAAGGACCCTCAGGTCCCATGATTGAGCAGTTCCTCGGCAGAGTCCCGGCCATGCGGCTGGAGAAATAAACATCTCTCTGAAACATCTATCAAGAATCGGTCTATATATATATGTCTTTTCCACGGGCCTCGTTGTCTGATACACGTGTTGCAGTATCCTCACTGTAACAAATGGTGGATAATGTGAGCAGAACAATCCCTGATCCCTAAGGACAGCGACTGATTTGTGAGTAAACTCTGGATTTCTCCTCTTGTTTTGTTTTGCTGTTCTATCTCTAAACTATGGAGGAACTGGGGAAAGACTCTTGGCTCTCAGAGCTGCATATGGACATTTATCTTAAACTTGAAAAGATTCTTGAACAACATTTTGTAAATTTTAGCTTAATTCAAGCTCAAAAGGAAGTGAAACACTTCCTTTCATGGTTGTTTATGAACTTTTTCTACGTTTCTTGGGATTTGATTCTTACCAAAGACTTTTGGAAGACCGTTTGGACACAGTTAATTTCTGAGTCGAAATATATGTTGATGGAAGAATATTTTCATGAATATTATTTAATTACCGAGACTGTTGAGCAATGTCAGATGTGTCCTTGCGAAATTAAAACTGCTTCAGGGACCGTGCAACCCAGGCCATGTGGACCGAGCGCTCTCCAAGCAGCAGGGAGGCAGTTCCTGTGTGTGGGCGGAGTGACACAAGCTGCAGTGTTGGCAGCGGAGCAAGGCGTGGCGGGAGCCCGCCTGGCCCTGTGCAGTGCGTGGTGGAGCGAGCCCCGTGAGAGGGGTGGCGCATGGGCGGCGGCTGGTGGTGGAGCGGAGCCGTGCCTAGCCAAAACACGCACTGGAGCAGGGCACGGGGGGGCCGTCACTTGGGGACCCGGCCGGGACATGGGCGTGGCCCCAGGCAGCGGCAGCACAGCTGAGAGCAGAGGCAGCGGTGCGCAGGGAGCTGAGCGGCGCGGCCTGGCCCAACCCGCGTGGCCCCAAATGTGACCCCGGGAGGAGCGTGCAGGCAAGAGCAGCCCCAACGGCCCCAGCAGCCCTGACAGCTCCAACACGGGAGCAAGCGAAAGAGAAAGAGAAAGCAAAAATTCATCAAGACAGAAAACAGCAGCTACTCGGAAAAAGGAAAAAATCATCGTAGCTAAGGTTTTAGGAATAGTAAAGTGGTATAATGTTAAACAAAATTATGGATTTATAACAAGATGTGACAACCAAGAAGACATATTCGTGCATAGAACTGCTATTAAAAAGAATAACCCTGAAAAATACTTCCCAAGCTTATGAGATGGAGAAGTAGTAGAGTTCAAAATTGTGCAAGGTAGAAAAGGGTTACAAGCAGTGGAGGTCACTGGGCCTGATGGTGTTTTTGTGAAAGGCAGTATATATGCTAAAAATTGTAGTCATGTTAGACAATATCTCCATTATAAGCCCCCCCTACAGCCTCCCTTTCCTAATCCCACCTTTCCCTTTTACCCAATATCCTATTACCCCCAGTGTGTTCCCAATCCGTTTTTTCACCCATGGTTTCCCTTACAAAACCATGCCTTTGCCAGTTGTTTCCCCAAAAATCCCTTTCCAATTCCGAGTGGGGGATGAAAAGGGGGAGGGAAGAAATGAACTATTGTCGTTTAGATTTCCAACAGATACAAGTGGAAGAAACCCTCTCCTGCCTCAGTTTCCCCACAAAGCATGCTCGGAGAGTCCTGTCTCCCTTTCTGTCAGCCTTAAGATGTTCCAGAGAATCTGTTTGGACATTTAAATACTCAGGAGGGTGGCTTATTTTGTTTTAAAACTGTTCTTGTTATGTTTATCCAGTTGTTTTCAATGTTAAGTTGTAAACCTCTTTTGTTTAAAATAAATGGGTGAAATGTTGGGGTTCGTCCCCCCCTTGCCATGTGGTTCTGGGAGAGAGGCCCTGGGGGGGGAGACACAAGGTTTCCCTAGGCCCTGGTCAGCCTCGTTCCCCATTGGTTGTTTTGTGTTCCCCTGCACAGGCAAGGACCCTTGGGTCCCGTGATTGCCTCCTTGGCACATCCCCAGCCATGCGGCTGGAGAAATAAACATCTCTGAAACATCTAGCAAGAATCAGTCCATATATATTTCTTTTCCACGGGCCTTGTTGTCTGATGCACGTGTTGCAGTATCCTCACTGTAACACTACTATGCATGTCAGCAAGGTGTACTCAGCACCTGCTTCAAGCAACTATGATACACGGGGATGCGCAGTGCTATCAATCTTCTGCCACATCAGATATTTCTTACCTTAGTTCTCTCTTGCAACAACCTACAAGTGAGCCTGAGGGAAAAGCGGAAAAGTAAACCTTGACTATTTTTCCCAAGGTCATCTCTAATACAGGCAGCTCACCAGAGTTCAAATATATTGTTTGTAATAAATCTAGGTAAATAAATCAGCACAGATTTTCTCCCCAGTTCCCCCCAATAAAAAAAGGGCTAGACTAACTATCTCATTGCATTTGCAAATTTTAATAATGGAATCAGAAGGCTTTTGTTGTATTATTTCAGCATGCAATTGAAATGCAACATTCACAAATGGAAAGTTTTTAACATGAAATATCAAAGCAAATATTTTGTTGAAAAGGAAATTTTTTGAATATTTTTCTTATAGGAAGCATATTGCTAATGTACCTATTAGTAGAATTTAGGTGTGAAAACATGCAAACGGCATGCAGGCCTGTATCAGAAATAGTGGGCCACCAAGACTAGGGAAGGAGTTGTCCCCCTGTACTCAGCCCTGGGGAGGTCTTACCTTGAATCCTATGTTTAGTTCTGGGCCCCTCACTACAAGGAAGACATTGAGGTGCTGGAGCATGTCCAGAGAAGGGCAATGGAGATGGTAAAGGGTCTGGAGCACAAATCTTATGAAGAAAGAATGAGGGAGCTGGAATTGTTCAGCTTGGAGAAAAGGAGGCTGAGGGAAGACCTTATCACTCTGTAAAACTGCCTGAAAGCAGGGTGCAGCCAGGTGGGGGTTGAGGTACTCTTGAGTAACAAGCCATAGGACAAGAAGAAACAGCCTCTAGTTGCCCCAGAGGAGGTTTAGATGAGATATTAGAAAAGAATTTCTTCAGTGAAAAGGTTTTCAAGCACTGAACAAGCTGCTGAGGTAGTTGGCTGAGTCACCAACTCTGGAGGTATTTAGAACATTCGTAGATATGGTGCTTAGGGGCATGGTTTAATGGTGGGCATGGAAGTGCTGGGGGTTGGACTCAATGATCTTAGAGATCTTTTCCAACTGTAATGATTCTATGATTCATACAGCAGTCCTAAATAGTATGCTGAAATGTTTTTATAGGAAGTTTCCCAACAGTGGTTACCTTAAAAAAAAAAAGAAACAAACCCACCTCCCTGCCATGATTGCAGAGCCTCACCCATGTTACTTCAGGCAGGAGGGTGAAAACCATTAGGTCCTCTCATACTCTGTAACCCTTCCAAGGGACTCTATCTAAGTTTTGCATAAACTATTGAAATGACTGACAGGTCAAAACAAACTAAAACATGTAGTTATTTATTGTATACAAAGACTGATACAACCGAAGAATGCACTTAATATAGGCAAGCGAGGATTGGATAGGGACTCTAAAAATAAAAAATATTTGGGATTCGGCTTTTTTCCCCTCTACAAAAATCCTCTGCTATCCTGGTCAAGTCACTTATTGTCACTGAATTGTCTAGAACGCTAGGAAAAAAGATGTTTTATAGAGACACAATTTTGATGTTGTGATAGTGTACTGTGAATAATTATGTAAACTTGTATTAAAATATACAATTAGAAGGTTTTAACTTCTGAGTAAACAGTAGACTAAATAGTAGAAAAGCAGTTCAAGGTGAAAAGACCTACAGCACAACTAAAGACAGTGTTTCACCATATAGCTGACAATGAGAGTGCTTCTTATCACCATGCTTCCCCCCAGTAATTTGTTTCAAATTAATGCTGAAAATCTATATACCAGTGAAGAAGTGTTGACTTACGACAGATATGATGCCCACATTATTTGTACTGCAACCTAGGTCTGTCAGAAGAATTGTTTTCAAACTATTTTTTTCTAGATATAGCATGTCTTTATAGTAATTTTGTAGATAAGCACAGCTAAATGTGCAAGGAAGAGAAATATTTTTCTCATTTCTATGATTAGAGTATTTGGTTTTAATGAGAACTTCAGAGTTAATCTTTGTGTGCCTTCTTATCTGATCTTGCTTTGCTGAGCTTTTTAAACATAAGTGTCCTGAAGCAAAATACCAGTAATCTTAAAATGTGGGAGGCAGATAACATGCCAGTCAAACTGTTCACTTTGATGCACACTATCAGAGACAACACAGAGTGCCTGGTTTTCATCATGAAACTGAACCCTGCACCCAAATGCTATGAATATAATAAACTTTTAAAGGGGGATGATGAACATTTTCTTCTGTCTTTATTTATTAGTAGAACAAAGCAAAGGCAGCCTGAGGAAGGTGGGGGATTTTCTTGGATGGAAATGTTGTAGGTAAACTGTCAGGACACAGAGATATTGCCACTTATTTTTATTATGTAACATAGAATTCAAATTTCTTTTCAAGAACTTGGAGCTGGATCATTCAGGGACCTAGCAATGGAGTAAGGTACTCAATGCAAGTGATTGTCTCAGGAATGAATCTGATGATAAAAGAAAGTTTTAAAACACATACCAATCAAAGTTTCAAAATTAAAACAGTAGCACTGTAGCAGTCTCTGTATCAAATGAGGAACTGCTTCAAGAATAGTGCATCAGGGTAATGTGTCCCCAGTGACTGAGGTCCTGTGTCGGGGTCCCTTCCTCTCGCCATGTAGCCCTGGGAGAGGGGCCCTGAGGGCACAGACACGGGGTTTCCCTGCCCCTGCTCAGCCTCATCCCCATTGGTTGGTTTGTGTTCCCCTGGGCGGGCAAGGACCCTCGGTCCAGACTGTGAGAGTTCCTCGGCATATTCCAGCCATGCGGCCGGAGAAATAAACATCTCTGAAACATCTACCAAGAATCTGTCCTTATATACTTCTTTCTACGGGCCTCCTGGTTTGATATATGTGTGTTACAGTAATCCCCACTGTAACAAATGGTGGAGAATTGCTGGCAAGACACCGATCCCTAAGGACAGAAAATTCGTGAGTAAAAACCACTCTAGATCTCTCTCTTCTCACCTTGGTTTGGATATTCTCTCTGGACTATGGAAGAATTGTGGGAAATGTGGCTCTCTGAGTCACAGAAGGAAATGTATCTAGAAGTTAAAGGAATCCTTGAACAGCAAAAGAAGAAAGTATTTGTTCCGGGAGATCTAGAACATTTTTTTAACTGGCTTTTCAAAAATTTCTTCTATATTTCTCAAGACTTACTTTTTGATATTGAACCTCCTGGAACTAGTCATGGGTGTTTTTGGTACAAGATCTGGGATAAGGGATCAAACAGAACATGGACTAGCGACAGAAGCTCTCCGTGGACTAATTGTAATCAGTGAAGCTCTTGAGGAGCATTTGTATGGTCCCATTACCCCTAGAGCAGAGGATGAAACTAATCCTGGGGCCAAGACCGCGCGGCCACCATCCCAGGAGCGCGTGACTGCAGCCGTGCTGGCGGAGGTGCCTGCGCTGGATGCGCCCGGCCCCCTCGGGAGCACGCGCCTTATCGTGGACCCCATCCCTGTCTCGGGGTCCCCGGCCACACGGCGGCGAGTGAGGGATCGATGCCGCAGGCACCGCGGGTGCCGTGGGCCACAAGCAGCCAGGAACCGGGGGTCGGCGTGGCAGCCCGCTCTGAGCACACGGCTCGGAGAGCCCCGTAGAGCGAGAAGCGGCGGTTTCCACAGTGACACGAGAAGCCGCGCAGCGCCGAGCTGAAACAGGGCCGCTCTCAAAGCAGCGTGGAGTTGGCGGAGCGGAACCGCTCACAGGGCACGGGGCCGGCGGCGATGGCAACGCGGGGCCACGCAGAGCCCAGACACGCGCAGGAGCAGCACCGCTCAGAGGGCGCAGGGCAGCCGCAATGCGGGGGCCCGGCGAGATGTCGGAGTCAGTGAGGTGGCGGCCACGCAGGATCGGCACCCACGACGAACACGCAAGCATGTGATAGGAGGAGTTATAGCAACGAAAGTCACAGGAACTGTGAAATGGTACGATGTCAAAAACAACTATGGGTTTATAACATGAGATGATACAGGGGAAGATTTATTCATCCATAGAACTGCCATTAAGAGGAATAACCCTAAAAATTACCTGCAAAGTGTAGGAGATGGGGAAGTTGTACAATTTGATATAGTACAAGGAAAGAAGGGTTTACAAACAGCGAATGTTACTGGGCCTGGAGGTATTCCAGTCAAAGGCAGCCGTTATGCAAAAAATTATAAACAATATCCATCCCAGCAGCTTCTTACCCACAACCTACTTTCCCCTTTTACCCTATACCCAATATGAACCCCTTTCCTAAATTTACCCCATCCCCAGTTTATTCCTAATCCGTTTTTCACTCCATGGCTTCCCTATACAATTCCCTTTCCCTACAATTCCTCTCCGATGCCGAGGGGGGAATGAAAAGGGGGAGGGAAGAAATTAAACCCTCTCCTGCCTCAGTTTCCCCACAGAGCACGCCCGGAGAGTCCTGTCTCCCTTCTGTCAGCCTTAAGATGTTCCAGAGAATCTGTTTGGACATTTAAAGGCTCAGGAGGGTGGCTTGTATTATTTTAAAACTGTTCTTGTTATGTATATGCAGTTGTTTTCATTCTGATTTTATTAAAATAAAACGGGTGAAATGTTGGGGTCTCCTCCCCCCGCCATGTAGCCCTGGGAGAGGGGCCCTGAGGGCACAGACACGGGGTTTCCCTGCCCCTGCTCAGCCTCGTTCCCCATTGGTTGGTTTGTGTTCCCCTGGGCGGGCAAGGACCCTCGGTCCAGACTGTGAGAATTCCTCAGCAGATTCCAGCCATGCGGCTGGAGAAATAAACATCTCTGAAACATCTACCAAGAATCTGTCCTTATATACTTCTTTCTACGGGCCTCCTGGTTTGATATATGCATGTTACAGTAATCCCCAAGTCCTGAATGAGCAGACTGAACTAACTGGAGTTAGTTAGTCTGGTTTGTTGTTCTTACACCTATCCAGACATGTAAGTTCTTGTATGATTGATAGTCACAGAATTTTTGAACAGTGGAAAAAAATAGTTTGGTCCCAAGTGTAAGTGAAAAACTCAGACTAATTGTGTTTTAGAAGTTCAGTAGTTAGAAAATATACAACCTTTAAGAGAACCCTCCAATACGAAATGATGTATCAGACTTTGATCCCTTATTCATCACCATGCAAGAGCTCAGTAGTCTTAAACCAGAGCAGGAAGTTGCCATCTTATCATCCTGTTACAATAGCACATGCTAATGTTCCTGTATGTCTGCTGAGCATTCAATACCTTGACTTTGTCTTACTCAGTTAAATAAGTTAACATGAACAGTGAAATAAAT
Organism: Corvus moneduloides; assembly: GCF_009650955.1. Classification (NCBI taxonomy): domain Eukaryota; kingdom Metazoa; phylum Chordata; class Aves; order Passeriformes; family Corvidae; genus Corvus; species Corvus moneduloides. The sequence continues at coordinate 40,442,338 of NC_045511.1, forward strand.
TAAGATAAACAGGCAAATATAAGGCAGAGAAATTGTATTAAATCTGTAGAGACTGAAAGGCTGAAAACAAATATTTACTTTGGAATTCTAGCTTTCTGATGTACCAACAAACAAATGATAGCAATCTTCTCTTTCAATTTATGCTTTATGTTATCAAAAGAAAGGATAAAGAGTCACATTTTAAAACAGACCTTATTTTGAGAAATGTGCCAATTTACATTCAGGATTAGTAGTGCAAAAAATCAACAGTGCATCTGCAAAAACAAAATCATACTGCAATAAATGCCTCATTTAAAATTATCGTAGAAGATTACTAAAGCTTCACAACAAAGCAAAAAACCTACCTGTAAATCAAACTCTGAAATATTTCTGAAAAGGAGGCAAATTTTCCTTTTAAGCATGCTATCAACTGTGGGGCCCTTCTTGTACCCACACATCAACAGAGGAGATTAAGGCAGGGCCCACTTTCCAAAGGATGCAGATGATTGGAAGATGTTAGCACTTTATTTGGTGTAGGTGGGCAGGTTTTGGGCATAGTGGGATGTTGCAGGGGAAGAAGCCAACAGCTTCTCTATTGGAAGAAGCCAACAGTTGTCTTGTGCTGGACGTGGCTGGTTTCACAATGGACTCACTGCAGTACACAGCCAAGTATGCCAGTGAAGCTGATGGCACCCTAGTTGAAACATATTTTTAAAAGAGCAAAAAATATCAGTCATAGAAAAGCAGGTTGTCAAGGGGTGAGAAAGTGCAGAGAGAAGATTTAGGCCAGAAGAGGAAGATAAGATGCCATGGCAGACAAAAAATCTCTGCAGCCTGTCAAGGAACTATACTGGACCAGATGAAAGGTGTGATGAAGAAGAGGTAGCAGAGAGAAACTGCTGTGTACTGACCATGGTGGACCCCTGCTTCCACCCTTGCTTCCCTGTTTCAAGGACTGAGTGTAACCTGCATCATAGCAAGGAGTGTTGGGAGATATGAGAGGCACAGGGAGTGAAAGAGTGAAACTGAACCTGGTGAAGTGGAAAAAAGTTTTTCTGAAGTGTTTTGACTATTGGGACAGTTGATTTGTTTGTGTGCTGTTTTTGCTCGTTGGTGGTTTTATTTGTTCTGGTTTTGCTTTGTTTCTGCTTAACAGTATCCAATAATCAGTAATTAAATATATGTGCATTTATTTGTAATAAATTAACCTCCCCAAGCCAAGTAATTCGTGACTTGGTAAGAAATCCCTCTATCTTCACTGCAATCCATGAGGTTTCTCACTCCTGCCTGCTGAGGTCAAAGCGTGAGCAAGCAGCTGGCTGCTGGTAGGACCAACCTGCTGCAGGTATGAGTGGGAGCTGTATGGATGAGTAGGTGTGGGTAAAGCCTCAGGACCTCTGTCATAGCAGGTACTCAATGGAGTGAATACAATTTAGGGGCTATATATACGTCAGGATGGCCAACAAGAGGTTGGTTGGGTTGAAAAAGCATGTGCCACCTTGCAGAACTGCCAGATTCAGGAGGAAGTGCCACTTTATTATGTGATTTTCTTTAATATGTGTACGCTTGTATGACCAAGTCCTGCTGAGGTCCAAGAGACCACTGGGGTTTGTGCAAGAATATGAGGAAATAGAGTTGGCAGGGGAGGGATCATCTCCTTTACTATTAGCAGTTGTCATGATTTAACAGAATGTCTACTTCATGTTGGCATTAGGTTTTGTTATTCAATAGTTAATCAACTCTGCTTTGAAGGTTTTTTGGTTGGTTTGGGTTTTCTCAGGTTTTTTTTTTGTTGTTGTTGTTTTGGTTTGGTTTTTTATGTTACATTGATTTTTCAGGAGCAGATATAGGAGTGTTCTATGTCCATATTCACAGATTCTGGTCTTAGTTACATGAATAATGAAAAATGGTTTTGCACTGGGATTTCCCCACATGATGGAGAAATTAGTTCATTGCCGTTTCCACTTCTCTTGAACACTGGCAGCACATATATGTTTTTAAAGCATGTTGTATTTCCTTTTTTCATGTTCTGACAGTGAAGGTTTCTTTAATGGCTGATTTTCTCTAAACTTCATTAATTTCTAGTGGTCCCAGGTGGTTTATATCTTTGTACTTCTTGGATTGTACTGGACAGCATTGATGATGCTGTCACATCTCAGAGAACAGTATGAAGGACCAGGTGCAGTTTCTCACAATATGACAGTTTGTAGATAAGGAAGTAGGTGGAAGTCTGTGGATTTTTACCTCCCCAACCTTTCTAAATAGAAGGGAATGAGATGGATGCAACGCACTCCTGTTTATGACAGTGGTAACTTTTTCTCCTCCTGAACATGCTTGCAATAATAATAAGTGGTTCTGTTGCTCTGACAAAGCCCCTATGGCATTTTTCTGTCTCACAGCAGCAGTTGCAAGCTTTGTGGGTTTGGATGGGTCCTGTTATTACTGTTTAGGTCTTAATGAATACTGATAAAATATTCACTGGCTTTTGAAATTATTTTTTTAAGGTTTTTGAAATTATGCGCCTGTGTGCGTAACTAAAGGTATCCTGCCATAAAGGTCCATAAAAAAACAGTCAACAGAATGAAAGCATCAATAAAATTGTCTTTACAGCTACTTCCAAACTTCATTTTCTGCTGACTTGGGTTTTACTTCTACTTTAAATATTAATTATTGATTTGCTAGTTTGAAAACACATCCCAGGGCTCCCCTAGGCACATAGTTACAAAATTGTTTCATATTATTTAACTCTCCTCCTCTCCATCTTCACTCCCATTTTCCTGTCTTGAGTCTTCCTCCACAATAAGCAGGGTTAATGAACTCATTTGTGAGTGACGTTAGTGCTGTACATCAATGAAATCAGTGGTAGATATTGTAAAGTTACTGGAAGCAGTGTTCATACATAGTATGAAACCTTATTGCAAAAGATAGTGGGGAAAATATTTGACAAATGCTGTAAGACCCAAGAGGTAAAGGACAAGAAATAGAAGAGAGGTCTTTATACTGTTTGGGTTTTTGACTGAGTACTACTCAGTCAAATACTTTTCTCAGTCCCAGCTTACGTAAAAACAACCACAAAACCTTCTCAAGACTTGTGTTTAAGAGAAAGCTTCTCCTCCCTGCAAAGTTTCCTTCTTGAGTCATGTTGCCTTTCCAGCAAGTCAGTCTTGGCTGTAGGTTTCTGGTGCTTACCTTCCATAAAATCATATATTCACAGAATGGTTTGCCATGGAAGTGACCTCAAAAATCACCTAGTTCCAACCCCCCTGCTACAGGCAGGGACACCTTCCACTAGACCAGTTTGCTCAGAACTCCATCCAGCCTGGTCTTGAACATCTTCAGGGGTATCTACAACTTCCCTGAGCAACCTGTTCTACTATCTATCCACCTTCACAGAATTTCTTCCTAATATCAAACTTTAATCTACCCTATTTCAATTTAAGGTCATTATCTCTTGTTCTCTCATGACATGGCATTGTCAAAAGTCCCTCTCCAGCTTTCCTGTAGGCCCCCTTTAGGTACTGGAAGACTTCAATATGATCTCTCCTGAGCCTTCTCTTCTTGTGACTGAACAGCCCCAAATCTATCATTCTGTCCTCACAGGAGAATTCTTCCAGCCCTTTGATCTTTTTGGAGACCTCCTCTGGACTCACTCCAACAGGTCCATGTCCTTCCTGTACTGGGGACCCAGAGCTGGATGCAGTGTTCCGTGTGGGGTCTCACCAGAGCAGAGCAGAGGGGCAGAATCCCCTCCCCCCCCCCCCCACCCTGCTGGCCACACTGCTTTGGATGCAGCCCAGGATGTAATTGGCTTTCTGGACTGCAAGTGCACATGGCTGGGTCATGTCAAGTTTATCCTCCACCAGAACACCCAAGTCTTTTCCCTCAGGGCTGTTCTCAATCCGTTATCCACCTAGCCCACACTGATATCACAGCTTGCCCTGACCCAGATACAGTACCTTGCACTTGGATGTCATGCGGAGACATTGTCAAATGCTTTGCATAAGTTCATGTGTCTGACTTCAGTTGCTCTTCCCTTATCCATTACTGCAACTCTGTCAGAGATGGTCACCAAATTTCTCAGGTAGGATTTGCCCTTAGTGAAGCCATCTTGTCTGTCATCAATCACCTCCTGATTTTCAAAGTGTCTAAGTTTCCAAGAGAATCCCCTCCATGATCTTGCCAGGCACCAAGATGAGACTGACCAGCCTGTAGTTCTACAGATTTTCCTTATTGTCTGTTATGAAAATGGACATTAAAGTGTCCCACTTCCCCTTTCCCCTCTTTTTTTCTTATTTTAAGTGGGACCTTCATTGAACTGCCACAACTTAAGTATGACAGATAGTGGCTTAGCCACTTCCTCAACCAGTTCCTTCAGGACCTGCGGATGTATCTTATCAGGTCCCATGGACTTAGGCACCTTCAGGCTCCTTAGATGGTCTTGAACCTGATCTTCTATAGCAGGCAGTTCTACTTTTTGCTAGCTGCTAGTTGCTGTCTGCAACTTGGGCAGTGTGGCTGGAGCACTTCCTGGTAAAGAGCAAGGCAAAAAAATTATTGAGTGCCTCAGCCTTCTCCACATCCTGGGTAAACTTCCACAAAAATAACAGAGCCTGAGCTAGAAGGGTAATGGAAAAAGAATTCATCAGTTGAAAGAACGGTAACCATTTCAATCTGCAAAACCCTAATTACTGTGTTTTGTCTAGATCCTAATGATTTTAATTGTAAGAAGAGGGCAAAGAAAACCCTTTTAAACTTGTTACCTAAAATGCCTTTGCAGGCTGTGTAAAAAACAATTCTTCATCTTAGTGGACCCCAATACACTTAGTGAACCCCAAGTCTTTTGATTTAAATTTACTGAATTTACTGAAGTTTAAAACTGAGACAGATTTATACTTCCTCAGTACAGGGATGACCTTCAAAAACATTCTAAGATTTTCAGGATAAAAATGTATGCCTATCCTAAGTTCATATACTTCTTTTTAAATCAAAGTAGTTTCTTCACTGCTACAGAGTTCAGACTCCTTTCTCTGACTGTTATTGTGTCTATCCTTCAGAAACCAAGAAGATTTCTCTAATTAGCAAAGTTCCCCCATATGGTGCTTGGACTTTGTGTGAATGTGTTTTGTATGCTGTCATAGCTGGGAGCTGAATTGGGATTTTTATGATTCAAACACAACAGCTCTGCTTGATGAGGCAAACGAAGCTTATCTGAAGCCAGTTGGAACTAAGAAACAGCTCTGGAGCTGAATCTGATCTTTCTTCCATTTAAGCCTTTGAGCACAGTTGCAGCCCCATGGATATTAGAGAAAACGATATTAAAGAACTCTAAGTGACACTGCAGCTTGTCACTTGTAACAATATACCTCTAAAATGACCATGTCTTTCTGAAAATGCAGATGTTTGTTCTGACTCCTAAAAGTTTTTCCCTATCAAGCTGCTTCTGAATGCAGCTTGGTTGTGATTAAAAGCAAGCTTTGAGGCTGTAGCTTCACTTTTGTGAAGATTGTGGGAGGGATAATTGCAATTATCTTTTGTATTCTTTTACCACTTGGTAAGGGGAAGTCCCCATGCCAAATTCTTTTCTAAAAGAGACTAGAACTATTTAAAAATGCTACATACACCTCGGATAAAATGCGGATATTTCTAAAACTGGTGTCATTGCTGTGTAGGATCTACCTTCTCTCCAAATGGTCCACAGATAGTGCTTACAGCTTGTATCTTTACTGTGCTGGTGGTGTGTTCTAGTACACTCATTTTCATATATTTCATTATTTTGGAATTTTTTCTATACATGGGAATTTCTTTCCCATCCCAGCCAGAAGCCTTTTGAGCAGAGTGGTAATTATGGCTCTTTGTCCCTAGAGGAATTATATGGACAGCAAAAAAAAAGGAGAGCTCCTCACAAAAAGCTGGTTCATTCTTTCTCAGCTATCACACATGTGGCATATTTTGAAAGACAGAAATTATAGCATCTGTATGGAATAAAGATTACAAACCCATCGTTTTGTCATAACCCCTTTTGATGAGTTTCTGTAGTAGTTAGGACTAAACTGTGTGTGCACACTATAGATTTATTTCTGCAGTCTTTCCTTTGGGAATCATGCAATTATGTGAGGATCCAGCCTGTGCAGTCACAAAGACAAGCTTGAAAACACATTAGTAGTGCTGCTGATGTAGTGGAATGTTCTAAACCCACAGGGAATGTTAGACAACACAGCTAAGAACACCCAGCAGTCAGTGGAACAGCTCCAATGGAAATTGTGTTTCTAAACATCTTATTTTTTGGAATCACAAACAATACTAGAGCAGAAGATTTTTTTATGTTGAAAGTGGCAAAATCTGCAGTAAATTCTGTAGGTACAAAAATGCTGTTAGTGAGGATCTTCTTGTTATTTTTCTAAGTCCGTGAGACTTTTCTCTCTCACAGAAGAGGTAGCAGGGAATGTAAACAACCAAGTCACCTGCAACCTTGAAAAGTCTTGTTTATGGTATAGTAGAAAATATTTTGATAATGGATGTTTTAGGATTTTGGCCAATCACCCCCAAGGGGTGGCTGGTCCTTTGTCCAATTAGACTATGAAGAAAAAAGTATATAAAAGAGTTTGTAAAATAATTAAATAAATCAATCTTGCTGCACAATTCCTGCCTGCTGGATCTTCTCCTCCTCCTCCTCCCTATGGCTGCGGGACACGGTGATATAACATAGGAACCAGGCCTGTGGTAATAAAATTCTACTCATCAAAAAAACCCCTGTAAATAAATGCAGATTAGACAGCTTTCCACACACATTCCTGCCCATGACAGATAAATGGCTCTGCAGCAGGAGTATCTCTGCCCCTCTGAAAGCAGCATCCACTCTGTGCCACTACACTTGCAGAAAGGTGAGAGGCCCTTGCCATTGGGCTCAGGAGACCAACGTTTTCTCTGCTGTGGTGGCTGAGTTGCACCATCCTTCTCCTGGAAATATGGCAGATAGTTCTTGTTATAGTGTCTTCGCATTTGTGAGTGTACAAGGAGAAGGTAGGACATACAGCAAAAGCAGAAGGGGAGAATTCCTTGCTGAATTCCTTTTAAAAGGGAAGATTTTAGCACTTTTTTCATCTGTTATTGTGATATTTATGTATTGACAAGATATTAAATATATTTATTATTTATTAATATGATAATATCTTAAATAATGTCATATTTAACCAGTCTAAGTTAAAGAAAAAAAAAGGTGGGGGGAACAAAAAAGCATTCTAGCATTCTGTTCCTCATAAAATATTAGTGGATAACTAAATAAATAGAAGAGACCTGATCTGTTGTCTATTATATACCAAAAGGGCTCAACATATATCTCAATAGCTGGATACAGTTGAAGTGATTGATCTTCAGGCAGACACAGATTCCTACAGGACTCTGCCTGAATTTACCCATTCACTAGGGAGGAAATAGTACCCATTAGGGAGGAATAGATCAGCGTGTAAGAGAGTAAGAGATCTTTACAAAGAGAATTTAAAAGAATTCTTATAGATAGGTGTCTTTTTTTTTTTTTTAATTTATTGTCTGAAGAAATTATTGGGAATCATTTGTGGAGAAATATGGCTTAAGCTCTAAATATTATTTCTGTGGGAAGTTTTTTTGATTGCTACTTCTGGTAAAAGTATTAGTGTAAGCTTCCATTTGCTGTAAAATGATTGACTGAAAAAGTCAATTATCTTATAAATAAGAACAATGTGTCATTTGAAGATGTTTCTATTTGTATGCAGTATTTAATGAGTTTAGGATAGATATATTCTTGAATTCCAAACAAAAAATCAAAATTCTAGAATTCCCAATCAAAAATATTTCTCTGTACATAAAAATAAAATGTTAATATCAGTGTAACTTTCTTAAATGCAATCTACAAACAGCCTTGGAGCATGCACCAGGAAGGATATATGGTGTATAGTACTTTGGGCAAGAATTATTTAAAGTGCTAATGATTCATTTAGATGGGGAAGATAGGAAGTTCCTTGATGTCTGATGATCTGTGAAAAGACCAAGAGAACATTTTATATTGAGTGGAATATCTTTTAATTATCTTTTTAAAGAAAAGTATAGAAGATGTAGAAACTGTAGTCAGAGCCTTAGAAATTGAACTGGACTTTATCAGCCTTGGGTAGCCTTGGGAAAAGATGAGTAAGTGTATCTGTACATAAATGTATTTAGACACATTACACATAGTCATATATGCTTACATATATATATATGCATAGATATATATACATATACAGTACTTAAAATATTTATGCCTACCTTAGAGATGTCTAATGAAGCATAAGATAATGATGAAATCTTTCAGTTAAGTGATATGCAATGCACCACTTTGTATTAATACTTAAAATCTCTGTCATGGTGTGTATTGTCAAAAGTGTTAAAAATTATTTCTTACTTACCAAAAAGGTTTGATATAGACACTTAACTATTAATGAACATGATGAGTTCATTTAACTCTAGTTAAGGTATGCTATGCATTCCGATTTTGTAAAAACAACATTGTAATATGCCACGAAAATACAGTTCACACAGCTAACACAAAATTTTAAATGTGCAAATCTGCATATCACTTTGCTGTACATATGCAAGTCTGAGTCATGCAGGGAGATGTCACGCAAATATACAACTGTACACAGAGCACTGCTCTTTTGACTTTGGTATTTACTTGGTAGCTTAAGACTCAAAATAAAAATGCTCAGAAAGAAATTTCAGGTCAAATTAAAAAGATAAATATTCACAAATTTTCAAATTGCAGTTTTATTAAAGGTAAACTCTTCAGTTTTGAGAAGGTGGTTAAAACCCTTTTGAAGATTCTTTGCCTAAAACTTTTCAGATTTTCAGCAGCATTCTTAATATTCACTCAGGTCCCATATTATCTGACGCACTACACTGGCACTTTCTAAAAGGCGGTTCAGGGAAATTTTGAAGATGTAAGGCACATTTATACTTCAGACAATGCAACAAGAAAGTCTGCTATGGTCCTCTAAATAGCACTGGCTGGAGAGGTGGAAAAAAAAAAATCTGTTTAACTACTTTTATTTGAAGTGAACTAACAAATATGATGATACTGTTTGGAGCCTACAGCCTTCACCATTACTGACATGTAGCAGTTTAATTTATGGGAAAATATGCTTTTTATACTATATTTATAGTTTTTAGCCTTCATTTGCTTGTATTATATGGTTTTTAAAGATATTAGTCAATTCTGGGCTCGTTGTTCCAAGTACCATATGAATATATAATCAGAGGCTAAAAAGCCTTATAATCTCCATAGTCAGAACAGAAAAAAATGTGATGCACTTTTTTTTTGCCGAGGGGCATTTAGATAGCAAAACCTGTTTAGATTGAACAGAGCAGAAAGATTCACACTTTGGAAGATTCAAAAAGGGCAAGGGAAGGCCACACCAGTGGAAAAGAAAAATTCAAAGAAAGATGAGTGACTGTTCTGCTCTAGTCAGAATGTAATCCAGCATTCACCACTGGGGATAAATAAAGAGCATTGCTGAGTGTGAGGGTATCACCAGACTTTGAGTTGTCTAGAGGTAACTGGTAAAATGTGCAGCTGCTATCTAAGGGTTAATTTTCTGTCTGGAAGACTGTTCTGACCTGGAGTCTCCAAAGCCTGCAAGAAGGCTTGCTCATGGCAGGTGCCTGCCCATGCAGCCTCATCTGCTGGGCATGCTCTTCTCTGTTTTGCTCTTTTATATCTTCAAGACAAGTTCTGCACATCTTTGGGAAATATTACAGTCTTTTTTTTTTTTTTCCATTTTTAATAGGAAATTATCTATATATTTTAAAATATCCTGAGACAGAGGAAAACCACATTAATCTGAACATTTAAAAGTGGGGGGAGTTGTGCTATGAGTAATAAATTTTCATGCACTCAAAAGAATGAAAATATTGATGCTGATCTGCAATAGGTAATGTCCATTACTGTCTACAACTGAAAATACTAATAGAAGGTTCATCTCCTACAGGGAACACTGAAAGTTGAAAACAATGATACAGAAATTCTGAATGATCTTGAAAATCTTTCCTTCATTTTGCTTTTCAAAGATAGAAGTAATTTAATAATTTTATCTCTTGAACAGATAAAAATATTCAGTTAAGCATAATTTGCAACTATAGCTCTACTTCAATAAGTTAGTAAAACATTTTGAAATTTCACTTAGGTAAAGAAATTTTATAGGCATTGTTAATATTATTTATTGTCATTTTATTTTACAGAACATAAGTAATTGTTGTTATAATTTTCTAAGCAAGTTACAAATGTTTACTACTGGTATTATTCCCTTAAAATACGGTACAAGGATCTCTAAACTTGCACATCAGCTTATCTCATATTCCAGAGGAAAAATAGCCCATGGAGGTATAAACAGAATTTTTCACAAGTGCTAGTCAACTGCATAAGACAACAGAAACCTCCAATAACAGCATAATTAGATGTGCTATGCCTTTAAGAGTAAACACCTATAAAGATTAAAATGACAACAGTGAAATCCCTGGGGAGATTGATTTTCATTGCAAAAAGCTAATTTTAAACTTTAAAAAATATATTTGCCTTTAATCTATCTGCGTGTGTTAACAGAAGATACTAGATCTCTGTTCTATAATAAAAGACAGGTTGCTAATATCCCTGGAAATGCAGGTAGTCAAAACATTTCAAAGACTACGGATAATATTTGTATTGGCTTTTCACACTGTTAACATAATTTATTATTTCCCAGAAACTGGATCCAAATTACCCATGAAAAAGATGGTAGGAAAAAGCTATGTGTCAGGGCCCAGTGAGGTGTTTCAGGAGATTATTGTCCTCCTGTTTTATTCAGGAAAAAGTTTATATATTTTAACATGTAAATGTATCACACATCTCTACAAACATACCTTCCTTAGGTAAAGGAGTTTTAATAAAATGGCTTCAAAGAAAGCAATCATGTCAATAGCTCTGTTTCCATAAACTAGATTTTATTTTGTACCCAGGATTTCAGTAAATAAACAGAGAAACAAATTAATGAATAATGTAGTAGAAACAGAAGGTTTTCCAGCACCTTTAAAAAGGCGTATTGGTTCTGAACGTATTTTATAAATACTTCAAAAATAGTTCATCCAGCATAATGTCATAATCTTGCTGAGCTCAATTTCCATTTCATGTCCCAGATATGTTACTGCCAGTTTTATGATCTAAAGCTGTCTGTACACCTAAACTTCTCATATCTATCTCTTGATTTTGCTTTGGGAAATACTAGTTGTCACATTCATTTTGAACAGGTTATGTTTGTTTCCATATTCATTGTGTAACAGAGAAGAAATAGCTGAGAAATACTACTTTGACAGGTTATTTTTGACTTTCAGTGCATTAAGTATGAGGACAACAACACTGTAATGTAAATTGATTTTGACTTTTTTTAAGTTTTGCAACTGGCAAGTGATTCCAGAACTTATTTTCTCCCTGCTGCCTTGCTGCTTGCTACAGAGCCTTTAGCAAGCCTCCCTTCAATTTGGCGTTAGCGGTGTTGACCTTGATAATGTGTTTGAAGAAACCCCAAAAGCATGTAAAAATATCTGCAGTAAGAGAAACATTTTGTATTTTATTTGGGGAATTACTGATGGGTTATATTCATAGATTCATAGAGTCTTACAACAGACCCTTTTTGGGGATACAGTGTCAGAATGAATATCTTTGCTTGGGGCAAGACTGCTGTTTGAACCTCTGGCTTCATTGGAATTGTGGGTCACAGGAAACTCTCAAAGATACAATTATACATAATAAAGTCCCCAGCAGATTTACTGAAACCCATCATGTTGATAATTAAATTAATGAGGCTATCAGTTTATGAATTTTTTACTAATGTAAAGTTGACTGATAGAGAATTAAGGTTTGCTATGCACAGATAGATCCATAATGCTACCACATGGTGGATGATCCTGATAAACATATCAACCAACTTGTCAATGACTTTGTTCACCTGATGCAGGTACATCACCTTGCAGAACCCACCAAAAGCTGAACCACCTATTAAGTCACACATATTTAAGTATATAGTTTTTTCACTAACATGTAAATACAGAAATATCATTATATAAATATTTAAGTGAACCTGGAAATACATCTTTTCACATATGTAAATGGTGACAAAGCATAGCAGGGGAAAGTATTGCATTTTGTAACAGTCAAGATTTATTATTTGATAAAACCCATGATAACTGGATTTCAAAGACAGAATTAATTCTTTACTCTCAAACATTGTCTAATTTTAGCTTTTAGCTATGTGACGGCCTCAGTTTTTAATTTGTCTATAGTTTAATCTCACTACTCTTTTTATTCTGTAGACCACTAAAGGCATTTGTGGGAGACATGCATTTGCGGATATAAGTGTAAAATAAAACATATAAGTGTAAAAAAACCACATATAAAATATGCAAAATAGGGGATGTTGTTTTTACAATACTGTGATAAATTAGTTTAAATTATGTGAAAAGTAATGTAACACTAGTCTCGGAGCCCTCATATCAAAGCTAGTAATTTTTAAGAAGAAAGGAACCACTATTGGAATTGGAGTATATTACAAGTAAGATAAAAAAATCACGCTGGTTTTCTGCTGGACTCGATTTAGATATGGATCTTAAAACTTGCGCATGTGCAGAACACAACTGCTTCTGTTTTGTGCCACCTCACTAATGGATCCTTGGGCACTCTTTATTATATAATCACAACTGAAATAAAAAATGCAAACATCTCTGTATATGCTTATTCTGTAATCATTATCATTACACCTTAAGATTTTCATTAGTTAATATGGAGAAACATTATACATAGAAATATGGTAACAATTTGTTGAGGACTTGTGTGCATGTGTGTTTTCTGTATTTACATTTCTAATAGGCTGAAAAGGAAATGGTATTGCTTTTGGAATGCATGCCATCTGGATGCATGAAAATAAACACATAAAAAGATATCAGAAAGCCAGTAAACAGTCTAGGTAGTAAAATCTGGTGCCTTTATTGAAGATCATGAGTGGATAGGTATCTTATTTTCAATATCATCCACATAACTGAGCATCTTGAGTGCTGTGTCCCGCTCTGGGCCCCTCAGTTTAGGAAGGATGTTGAGATGTTCCAATGTGTCCAGAGAAGGGCAACAAGGCTGGGGAAGGGTCTGGAGCACACGTCCTGTGAAGAACGGCTGAGAGAGCTGGGGTTGTTTAGCCTGGAGAAAAAGAGGCTCGAGGGAGACCTTATCACTTTCTACAATGGCCTGAAAGGAGGGTGCAGCCAGATGGTAGTTGGTCTCTTCTCCCAGAGAACCTGTGGCAGGACAACAGGACACAGTCTTAAGTTGCTCCAGGAGAAGTTTAGGTTGGACATAAGGAAAAAGTTCACCACTGAAAGAGTGATTGGGTACTGGATTGGGCTTCCCAGGGAGGTGGTGGAGTCACTGTCCCTGAAGGTGTTTAAAAAATGAGTGGATGTGGCACTCAGTGCTGTGGTTTAGTTGATAAAATGGTGTTTGGTCATAGGTTGGACTTCATGATCTCAAAGGTGTTTTCCAATCTAGTTAATTCTGTGATTCTGTGATTCTGTAATTTTCAGTCACCATTTTACAACCTACTTTGATCGCACACGTTAGGATCAGGATGTGCTTAAATCCTGTCACATCTTCTCTTAAAGATAAATGTTAGACTACCTGAAAAAAAAATTTTTTTAAAAATGCAAAGCATATTCATTTATGTATTGGATTTAATTTTACTATTAATATTGTATTAAAATAACAGTAATTTGTCAGGATGTTACTTAATCTATTTGGGTATATATTCTATCATATCACATGTTTGTGCATTTGTGAGTGTAACTGAGACTCTAATATTTCATTAGTATAAGTCAGGTGCCTGGATGCTAGAAACCTTTAGGAAGAAACTAAACTTAAATTTGCCATATTTACAGCTTTGAAATGCATATTTTATAAAATTCTTTGGTTTATGCATTACTTCTCCTTTACAAACTATGTATTTAGTGGTAGCTTCCATGATCAGAATTTATATAAACACTTCTAATTTACCAATGGGTATTTAAAGGTCCTCAAAGGCTAAATTATTTAAATTACTTTCTCTTTGATATTAAGGGTCAATACCTGTTTTCTGGATGTCATATTTGATGATCATCCTCCATAAAACATAATGACTCTGAAAATGTTGGTGTTACATATGTAAAACTAAAAAGTACATTTTTGTTCCGAGGTAGTCTTGAAGTTTGTGTGATTACAAGCAAACCTAGGGCGGACATAAGGTGTTTGGTGCTAAGAAAATTTTCACCTTAAAGGGTCACCTTCCCATGAAGGAATGGTCCTCCTCCTTTTGGAGGAACAAACAGCAGTGAAGCAGAATTTGGTTAAAAGGCCTAATGAAACACTAAGATCTTTACGGCAACTGTGAAGATATTCTCAGAACTATGTTGTAACTGAAAAAATGGTATCAGATATTTGATGAGAAGTATTTCTCTTCCCTATATATTATTTGTCTTAGTAACTGGCCTCAGGTAAAACAAAGACCTTAGAATAAAATTTTTGTAACTCTCTACTCAGTTCATATTTCTAAGTAAGAGTCTTTTCTTTCTGGAAAGGAAGATTGAACACAGTGATCTGAAATCCAGAAGTGTCACATTTTGCATGTGGAAATAGCATTGATACAGGATGGAAGTTCTGTTGTTACTCTTTAATTTGGTAAAGCCCTCACAAATACTAAAGACATATTTTTACTGCAGCATCTTTAACTAGTAAGAAGAGAAAACTGTATAAGGTGGAGTTTGAGCATTATGGACTGATCAAGCTCTGCTGTGACAGAAAAATTATAGTTAGCTTTTTCTGATGTCCAAACAAGTAAATAATAAAAGCACTCACCTCTCATTGTAAGTCACTGAGCTGTTGGTTTTCCTGATGCTTGTTTTCTTTGCTCCAAGGGAAAAGTTCTCATTACCACTTTTTACATGTTAAGACACATATATATTTTTGTAAAAATACCCTAAACAGGTAAGTTTTTGTCATCGATGTTTTTGCTTTGCTGTATCTAGTTGGAGCTCTGAGAAATTCAAGTAAATTTGCAATGGCAGCACAGCCTGTCCATGGTACTACAGCCCATGTGCATTCTCATAGCCATCACAATACCAATGTCAAGTAGCAATGTTAAGGTGCTTGAGGATACTGGAAGCTTTAAGGTCAGAATGAATACCACAAATTAACAGAGGAAGATTGGTGGTCAAAATATAATTTCTGTTTCCTGTTCTTACCTGAACTGCACTGTCCCCTTGCTGAAAGATCCCTACTCTCTCACAGTTAAAAGGCACAAAAAATTTTTCTTAATTTCTGATGAACTGCTTTCCTGTCCCTTGTTGACTGCATAGGGTCTAACTGGAGAACCTTTTATAAACCTCAGAGCAAAAAGAAGTGAAATTATAATACCTTTTTCCTTGGCATTTTTAATAGTTTTTTGGTACCTAAAGACCCTCATAAAATTATCTGTCTCTGAAATTTGCTTATAAGTGGTATAAACATAACAAGTTAGAATCAAACATCTTTAAAATTGTCACAAATTCTTTAAAAGTTGTACATCTTTTAAGTTTCCAGTCATCCTTATCTGCATCTCAGATGAAAACCTAATGATGAGGCAATCATTGTATAAGATAATTTACACGGTAAATATAGTTCCCTTCTCTTCTGTTTTTGACTAAAACTGGATTCCAGAAAGGGGTCACAATGGGAAATCATTTATACCTGAACCTATGAGTAGTCTAACATTCATCACACAAAGATGACAAAATGTAGAGAAGTACATTTATCTCACCAGTCCATGTCTTTGTGGGTTTTTTAAGGACTTTTTTGATGGTTTGAGGGTTTGGGGTGCTTTTGTTCGTTTTTCAGGTTGGGCTTATTTGTTTGTTTTTAATTTTTTTTCTTATTAGCTTGAAGTTTCTGGTAATCAATAGTACACATACTTAAGTGGAAATGTCATAAAAAGTGACCACAATTTGTTTTGGTCTTGATAGACAGAGAAGTCTCTGAAGGTTCATCCAGGCCTCGCACATGTAACTTTTCTTAATTAGAGGGGAAAAACAATTTCTCAGACCACTTTCTACAGGCAGTATCTGTGATCCTTCCTGTCTTTTCTTATGTATCATAAAAAAAAATCTGATGCTAGCATTTTCATCAATAAGCATCTGAAGCAAATTTTCACTGAGATAACTTTGCATTTTTTGCTTGTTCATAGAATTTCAACAGTTTGGAAGTTTCTGTAAATCTTCATAAGACTTAGGTTTATTTCATATCTTCAAAACTTCACCACAATAACAGAATCTTAATTTGTAAATTTAAAACACATTGAAATGCTAAAAGTTGGATAAAAGAGTTTTTGTGGCATATGAGTGGTTGTATTTTGATAAATATTCAGAAGTGGATACAATTTCAAAGCCCTTAAATTTTAGTGATGAATGATTCCTTTCTATTCCAGTACATATTCTTTTACATTTGATATGAGAAGACAGCAGATAATCAGGTACAAGATGGATGTGAGGAGGATGTGGACATGTAGATGTGTTGTCGAAAACTTATTTTCATTACATTCTTTTCTAATTGACTGAGGATTGGAAAGAAACTGCAAGTAGGACTCCTTGCATAGAATCACGGAATCATCAAATATCTCAAGTGAGAAGAGACCCATAAGGACCATTGAGTCTGACTCCATGCTCCTTCCAGGACTGCCTAAAACTAAACTGTATGACTGAGAGCATTGTCCAGACACTCCTTGAATTCCCGCAGGCTTGGTGCCTCAGCCACTTCCCCGGGTAGCCAGTTACAGTGACCAGCCATCCTCTCAGTAAAGAGACAATACCGAATCTCCAGTCTGAACTTTCCCTAATGTAGCTTAATTCCATCTCCTCTTGTCCTATTGCTGCTCACCAGAGATTAGAACAGCAGCTCCCCCTTGGCTAGACCCCTTGAAGAAAATATAGACTGCCATGAGGTCATCCCTCAGCCTTTTCCAAGCTGAACCAGCCAAGTCACCTCAGCCACTCCTCTGAATTCTTGCCCTCGAGGCCTTTCTGTCTTGCTCAGCCTCCTCTGATTACACCATTAGGATCTGACATCCTTCTTATACTGAGGTGCCTACAACCACACACAGGACTTGAGGTAGGGCTGCACCAGCACAGAGGAGTGTGGGACAGTCACCTCCCTTGCCAGGCCGGTGAAGCTGCGCCTGATACACCCAGGACACAACTGGCCCTCCTGGCTGCCAGGACACACAGTGCACTCATTTTCAACTTGCCATCAACCCAAGACCCTAGATGGTCTGGGCAGGTCTCCCGTCTTCCATGCCCCAATTTGTATGTAAAATAAAGATTTCTCCATCCCAGGGGGAGAACCCTGCTCTCTAATTTCATACAGCTGGTGATTGTCCAGTTCTTTAGTCTACTCAGATTTCTCAGTAATACCCCTCCACCCTCACAAGACTCCACAGCTCCTCTCAGTTTAGTATCTTCATTAAAATCAAGTAATGTACATTTGATTCCTGTGTCCAGATCATTTATAAAAACAGGCTCCCCAGGGAGTGGTAACAGCACCAGCATGACAGAGTTAAAGAGCATTTGAACAACACTCTTGGGCACATGGTGTGACTTGTGTATTGTTCAGGGCCAGGAGTGGGGCTTCAATGATCCCTATGAGTCCCTTCCATCCCAGCTTATTCTGTGATTCTATGATTTAAGAGCATTGTCCCTAAAACTGAGCCCTGGGGAACTGGCATGAGCCTGATGTAACATCGTGTGCTACTGTATATAAACGAATATTTTAGCTCTATAAAAACAGACTAAACCAACCAACCAACCAACAACAACAAAACCCCACAGCCTCCCCCCCCCACCCCACCTCCCACCCCTACCATTTTTGATTATTTGGTAGTATAGCACCTGTATGAAACATGGTCAAGCTTGCAGGTCTTGCTCCTATGCAAAAGCTATCAGGACATAGAGAAGTTGTCTGAAGCTGCTTTTCAGCAATACATATAACTTAAAGGTCTGGCTACTGCCAGAAATTTCAGCGTGAATTTTACAAAAGTTGATGGTAAAATCCCATTTGTTTTGCTGTCTTTTCTGTTGTATTTCCAAACTGTGTGTTTTGCCTTTTGGGGCATTTTTTGCAAAGAAAAGAGTTGCAATCCTCTTTATCCACAAGCACTCACTGAGCAATTCTCTGTGTAAAAAAATCCTGCTATTTTAGATTCTCAGTGTTTTCACTAAGTGGAAATTTTATGTATATATAAATATATTTGAAAATTTTATAACTCTAATGGAACATTTTTTATATGAAACAGTGCATTTTTGTGTTCACTTCAATTTATCTTTTGTAACTGGAAGATGAGGGATTCCAAGGATGGCTTTTATACCATCTGCATGTGAAAGCATTTTTCCTGTCTAAGCTCTCTAGAACTTATACCTTTAAATGACTCATCCAAACTACTGGAATCATCAGGATTTTATGTCCATGCATTCATATTTTAAAAGGGAAACAAATACAATGATGTTTTATGATTTTTGTAGCACCCCCTAAAATTATCTGGTGCTGTTCTTTTATCTCTGTTATTGACAATGTAACTTCAACTTGATAATACACTTTTTCTTTTGCATTGTATTTTTTGTTCTGGATACATTTTTAATGTTAAGGTTTCTTGGAATCAAAAAGGTTCCTTCTTCTTGTTATCAGATAGCATTTTCCTACTAGGTATTTGAAAAAAATCAGACTAGCAATTTATCTTTTCTACATTTCATTTCAACATTCTAAATTTTTAAATTTTAATTCAATAAAAATGTATGTGTTTAACCAGGGAACAACTCATTTATGACCCAAAAATTATGCACATAAAATGAATTAATCATAGACTGTTAAGAAGTGGAAAGGGATCTTAGAGATCATCTAGTTCCAACCTGCCCTGCCATGGGCAGGGACATCACCCACTAGACCAGGTTGCTCAAAGCCTTATCCAAACTGGCCTTGGACAGCAAATGGATAACTGTCTGCTATGTATCTGCCATATATAAGAAAAACCTCTTAACTGCTTTTCTATAAATAGACTCCTTAACTAGTTTTTGTGAATAAATTTGAATAAAAGTAAGAATATTAAATAAAAAATTTGCTCTGTTCCTAAAACATATCTGGAAAAAAGATTGAAAATAACAGTAAAAATACAAGGTTGTGGAAAATTTATGATGAGATGCTTGATTGTGAAATAAATATATAAAATATAAAATGTAAATGTTTGAAGTGAGTTTAATAAAAACAAAATTAGGCTATTTGTCACTTGATTGCTATTTAAAGTTAATTTGGAAACCTATGTTTTATGACCAGAAATATCAACTGCACTAAGTGTTTTAGAAAAGAACAGTAGAAAGCTTTCCTCCACATAATTTCATCAAAGCCAAGTTTGATATTCATGCATTAATCTATGTAGAAAAGAGCAACTTTTTATTTAGAACAAATATTGTGGTGCTGTACACCCTTTACTACTATGTATTCTCTATATCCTGGAGAATCCAGGAGCACAGGCCTTTTTTTTTTTGCATCCAATAAGCATTTTATGTGATTGACAAATCAGAAAATTTTAAATCATAAGACAACTATAAAGATATTTTAATCTCCAGTAACAGCAGGATGCTAACAGGAGAGCTAAGAATACCAGGGGGAAAAAATGGCACAGAAAAAAACCCAAAAATCCCCATTGATTTGTTGACACAGTCCTAGCAACTGTCACAGTAAACCATAGTTCTCTTGTACTTAATCAATGCCACCCTCCAAACAAATCACTCTGCAGCCCAGATGAAAAGCAATCAAGAGGAACACCTTCATAAGCATGAAACTTGCTAGATGGAGTTCAATGAAGTGTGTCTTTAAGCTTAGGCTCTCCAAGTGTGATCTATGACCCATAAGCTAATGACAAACTCTTAACCCTTTTGAAGAAGGCAACAAATATCTGCCCCTTTTAAAAAAAGATTGCATGGTCACATCTTCATCAATAATTTTTGGAAGATACCGTGTGCATCTTTGGTGCGCAGACTTTTCTTCATCTATTATAGGGTCATTAGCAATTATGGCTTGTATCTCCCAGGGAGCAACTACTTTATTAGTATTTTATTTTTGTGGAAGACGGCACAGGAAAAGTGACTAATTTTAAGCCTTCCACAATGCTTACAGAGAATTTCTAAAGGACTAAAAGATGCTTTTCTGTTCTTTTTACTGGAGCTTAAAAGTGCAATGTGTTGAAGACTTAAAAGAAACCCTGCTATAGCATTGTTTCCAAGGGGAAGTCTAAACACTGCTCTTGCCTGGCAGTATATTGCTTGACAGCCTGCCACTAGCTTATATTTAGCTTTCTTTTTATTATTTTTTTAAAATTGACCAAACAGAGGCTAAAATAGACTCTAGAATTATGCTGTCAATTTCATTCACATGAGACAGTAACTCAGGCAGAGGGCTTTATTTTACAGTTCACTGCAGTAAATTACTTCTTCAGCAATCCTCACGGCATGCTACCAACAGAGTGCACTGTCATATGCTCAGTACTTGTAGCAATTAGATCTTTTACAGTACTATTGTTATGGTACTCATGTATTATATTATAAACGTGCTTTAAGCTCTCTCCATGATAAATTAATACTGCATTTTCGAAACAATTTCTTTTTTTTATTGATAGCCTTAGAAAATAGATTTTGAAACACACTGTATTTCTGATACATGTGGTGGAATGGAGATAAGCTCTTTTTTATTAGTCTTGTCTCACGCTAAATATTTCTGCTAATATGTACTCCGAAGTCCCTTGCTGCTTGACTACGGGCTTACACTTTCCCAATTGCTCACATGTCAGCAGCCAGTAAACATGCCACTATTGATGTGCACTTGGATCCCTTCACAATGATACAACTGACCTTTTTATTTAATTTATAGTCTATTGGACAGCACATATATCCTGCCTAAGGGTCTAGCTTATCTCTCATGTAGTCAGTGGAAATTGACATTTCACTATTATGCAGGTTAACCTAATGTTAATTAAAGCATGAGGGTGCACTTGTCCTTAGTATTTTCATGGATTTCATGCTATTCTAAAACCAGGCTATTTCAAAATATGAATGCATATTTGAATTCAAAGGTCAGACTACTGCATATGAATGCAAATAAGAGGGTACATATACAGCTAAGTTGTCATGGTTTACAAATGGTACTACAAAAATTAGTGCCCCCCTCACCAAGACTCCAAAACCACATGCCACTCATGTGCTTCCCCTTGCCCTCCTCTTCCCTTTACAGGTGACTGTAGAGAAGGATTGGAGTCACAAAAGGCCAAGATCACAGGCTGAGATAAGAACAACTTATTGGAACAGCAGTGAGATAAGAAAACCAACAGTAACAGCAACAATATTACTAACAAAAGGTGTATGACAAAGAAACGGTTTAGGAAAACCATGATAAAATACAACTGCCACATCACACCACACTTTCTGTCACCTGGGAAAGGTATGCCCTTCTCAGAAGTGAGAGACTGTCCCTTTCTCCTGCCCTGGCAATAACGTAAGATGGTGTCAAATAAGAATCAGGGGCTTGGCCATACCCATGCATCTCCAGGCTCCAGTCCCTCCTGGATACTGTGAAAAATTAACCCTGTAGTCTGAAACCAGGACATTATCCACCCTCCATTCTATGCTATCTACATCATGGCCAGACCTTATATCTTCCAATTATATACATACACATATACATACACTTATATATAAAAATATACATGAGCACAGTTATCATTTTCATAGTCAGTAGCTGTTCCTCCAAGATGTCTGTTGAGTTCATTTAGTCCATAACTGTGGGTTCTATCTGCCCTAGATACCTTCCAGGGCAGGAGGGCTGGTGAGCTCTTGGGGTTGCGCTGTGCATCGGGAGTTCACAGCTGGTGTATCTGGAGCAGTCCGTACTCGTTGTCCATGGTAGTTCTGGCATACACTGGCAGAACATTCAGGAACCAATATTATACAATTCAACATTACGAACTGTTTTCACCCCAAAATCGAATACCCTTGAGGGGCATATTGAGTTTCCTCATCCCTCTGTATTACCAAGAGCACCCAGCACCTTGAGCCGAAACAATCCCATAGATGAGCATGCCTTTGCTTGAGGCAGGACTATTTCTCATATGCACTATGGGGACTTTATTCCCTTCTACAGAGTACAAGAAGGTTTTCATCGGGCAGGGCCAGCTCAGTTAGCACAGACTCGGGTGTTAACTACCCTGTTGGCTAGAAGTGGAGAATCACATCAAGCACTGTTTCTACACCTTCTTCCATTGCCATCAATGCCAGTGAGTAGGTGTATGACAATTGCATGCTCCATACAAACTTCCACCGCAGGGATTGTACATACATTGGACCTCATCTGCATCTACAGGTATCATCAGCTTGTTATTTGAATCCCTATACATTTCCTCCATCGTAAGTAATTCTCTCAGGTACCTGATACCTTTCTCCGCAGCGTTCCATCTGCTTGGGCACACTACTAGTTCATCCTTGAGAGAACAACTTTCCTTCACACTTGACAGTAGTTGCTTGCAGAGGCTGAGACTTTCTGTCCTCTTCACAATCCCCTTGTCAATGCCTACATCCTGGGACAGAATTCAGAGTTGCTTGGCTTCACTACCATCTAGTTTCATACCATGGGCCATGACATCCCAGCATCAGAGCAGACAGGACACTGTGAGCTCACCCAACTGGCAGCTGAAATCACAGTATGATTATTAATGAATTCTCAGACTTATCACCCAAGGCCAGGGCAGAAGAACGGTACTGAATACACATCCCAAATGACCCTTACTCCCCTTGATGTTTTAATGTCATAAACTGATATCACAGTACAATGACAAAGCAATCCTGATCCCACTCTCTGCTCTGAAAAAGAGGGCTGTGAGGAGCACATAGGAGAACACGTGTTAGGTACCACACCCATATGAACAGACAGGCAACATTGTGATGAAGGGTTCCACATCTAACACACAAGTGCTTAGATCAATTTCTTTCCAATCTGCTAAGGGCAGATCTGTTGCTAGTTCAAACCTTCAGGCTCAACATTGAATGCCAGTTAAGGCTGTTGTAGTTTAGGAATGGTGGACACACTCCCTAGTTTAGTGTCCTCCCTCCTGAGACTCCAAAGCCACACCCTCCTCATTTGCCTGCCCTCTCCCCTGTCTTCTGCTCACAGATGGCTGGAGAGGAGAATTAGTGGCACAAAAGGCAAATATCAGGGGCTGAGTTAAGAACAATTTTCAGGAAACAGCAATGAGATAAGAAAAACAAACAGTAACAGCAACAATATTATTAACAAAAGGTATAAAACTAAGAAACTACTTACACAGAAGAAGCATGACAAAATACTGACTGACCAACTGTCCCACCATACCACACTTTCTCCTGCCCAGAAAATCAATGCCCTTCTTGGAAGTGAGAGTGAGTCTGTCTCCCCTGCTCCTGGCAATGATGTAAAATGGTACAGAATAACATTAGGGTCTTGGCCATGCCCATGCATCTCCAGGCTATGCCCCCTCATGGCTACTTGGCTGAAACCAGGACATGTATATTGTGATTTGAGAGGCCTGTAAAATAGCTGCTGAAATTTATCAGATAGCTAATGATATTTAAAACATGGCATGTAGGATATATGCTATCTGTGCTATGCCTTACATACAGTAGGACAAGCCCATGATTCCATATCACTTGAAGGATTGTAAGGAAGCACTTAAATTGGAGATACAACTTTGTTAGCTCACAGTAACTTGTTGATGTTCACTATTTGGCACCATATTTTATAAGTAGTAATTATATGTATCCTGAGAAGAGATATTCTCCATGTAGAAAATGGGAAATGGCTCTGTTATAAAAAGGCTAAAGGCAGGATAGTATTTTGGAGAAGTATGACTGTATGTTTCATCTGAATTTCCCTCAGCTGTCACCTGAGGATTCTGTACTGGTCACTTCCAGGGACATAATACCATTTTGCATGGCCCTTTTGTCTGAGCAGGGGGCAGATATTCTAGCCAAAACACTCAAATATGACAGAAAAGACAATTCCCTCTCTAAAGAGCCAGTTTTAATATAATAGCAGATTAGACAAAGCCATTAATATGAAATCTGTGTGATTAAAGGACACTTTTAAATATTAATGTCTACCATATGTATCATGTTAGGGCCATACTTGGCCAAAGTTCTGTTGAATTATCTTCCTTGAAAATGATCAAATAACCAAATAATTGTCAGAGAAAACAGAGGGATATGAGTGATGCCCACACTGCAACGTTGGTGCTGGCTAACTAGTCTGTCTGGAGCTATCCCTCAAAATGGTCTCCAAGTGAGGAACCTTTGCTTAGGGCTGCAAAGATTTCCTGACACTGTTGTATTGGCAAATACTAGGGCAGGAAGCAGCTGCAATGCAAAATGTGCCAGAAGATTTCCCTTTACAGTTTAAATATTTTTTTTCTATTATATTCACAACTGATTCAAATTCAATACAATTGAAGCTGATGAAATGTAGTCATCTGGTGGTGCATTTGCCAAGTTAAGCCAAACCTGAGAAGTTCAAAATTCTGCTAAGTCTAGGTAAAGAAAAAAATCAAAAAACGAAACAACCAACTTTGGAAGATAAGGACAGGGAAAAAAAATATTTCTGATTTTTCCTCATTCTGGATCAGAATCCTTTCCTGAATATGTTTTATCCATCTGAGAATTTAAATGATACTGGGGGGAAATAAAGCTGTTTCCAGTAATACACTCTAAAATAATTTTGTGACTTCATTTCATGACATGAAGCTACACAGCACATCATAAATTTATTTCCCAAAGTCTTGGATTTATGTCTGCTTTATTTCCATATCACATCATAGTACGATGCAGTTTGACACACCATAATTTGTTTTTAATAATACATTATTTCAGGAGCTGGAAAAGTGCCAAGCCTTTGTGGTATTCATTTATTTATTTTCAATGCAAAATTAGTGACTGCTCTGATATTGCTGCAACTCCAAATTAATCTAGTTATTCTGTGATTTGATAGCATAGGGGGAAGTGTGTTTAGAATTTCCTGATTTAAAAAAAAGAAATTCCAAGAAAGACGGTGCTATCCATCACTGCATGCTTTGTACTTACATTCTGTTTAGTGCAAATATTTCATCAGAGGAGCACATGCCACATGGTTGACTGAATAAGAGGAAGAAGGAGCAGCTTAAGGGGTTCTTTGAGTTCTCGCCTGCAAACACGCCTGAAAAAACATAAATACAAAACTGCAAAACAAAGTATAATTGTATTCTCTCTAACCATCATTCTTAGTTTCCCATGTGCCTAATGTTTCACCTAGTGCATAATTGCACCATTCCCTTTTTCTAGTTGTCCCTCTAATTTTTAATTAAAGGTATACAACAACAGTAACTTTTGTATTAAGGAGCTCAAAGTATAAATGGTTAGCATTCCATATCAAGTTTTACTGGCTACCAGTATTTACATAAAAATTATCACAGGTATTCATATTAAAAAAATAAACATGTTTTAGTATTTGGGTTTTTTTGCCTTTTCTTTCCCCTCATTCAGTCCTTGATTCAAATCCTTTCTTGATTTTTTCATTAGAGACCTAATTTTATTTTTTTTTTTAATTAATGATGATTATTACACTTATCATTTCTTCAATTGCTACTGCCAGCAACAGCATGGGTGTTTTGAAACATTGCAATTAATTGCTGTCATTAAAGAAAGAAAAACCTTGCTGTACTTTTCTTTGAGGAAAAGAAAAAGAGAAGAGGCCTGAAAACCTATCTAGCTCCTTTGTAATGATAATTCGAAAGAAAAAAAATCTTTGTTGGATAATGTTTTTTTAAATCAGACTAAATTCATCACTGTTGCTTTTCTGGAGAAATAAAAGGGATTTCATTATTTTACCTTTCTCTGAAACATTCTTTTGTCAGGTGAGACATTTTAAATCCTTTCTTCTAATGTCCATTTCTCAGGGCTTTACATTTCTTTAGATTTAACAGATGATGCTTGATACTTCACACATACGTGACTTACAGTGCATTTCAAATAATATGGCTTTTATTGCCCAGGAAAACGTAAGCAAAAGATCTGAGCATGGTATAGGTAATACTTGAGTTATGTTCTTGCACAACAGTATCTTTGCTTAGTCAGGAATCCGGCCTGGACTCTTCTCGAGGACTGTCCCAGTTGTCTCAGAGAAAGGTGAACAGAAACTAAAAAAAGCATTGCTAACTTGCGGTAGCTTTAACTATTTTGGGGAAAAGTGAAATACATGATGATGTGACAAACTTTGATAAAGTGTATTTGCAAATTTGAGTGTAGGTTCAAGGTAAAAGAATTGGAAAATCCATGCCAGGTAGCTCAAACCTGGTTCCCTTACTCTCATACAACACATGTTTTGTTTTCATGATTCTTTGTCTTTAGTTTTACAGAGTGTTTTAGTAATATAGGCTTTGAACACTGAACTAGTAATGTGGCATTTCTGAAAAGTTTCTCTTTTTATTTCTAATTTAAATATAAAATCCCCTTGTTGCTCTTCTTCTTCACTTTTGTTACATTTTGTGCTTTATTTACACAATTCACCTTTATTTACACTAAAATTACAGAAAAATAGGACCCAAATGACATTTAAAAAAATTATTGAGGAACTGAACTCTAATACAGAAATCTTTGGATTTAACTGTTCAGATAATTTTAAGTTTAATATTCAGGATATTAAGGAAGAAAGAGTCACATTGCAAAATTCACTTTGTTTCCATCACTAAAAGTTTGAATGGTTTTATTCACCATGAATGCCAATAAATTCTGACTTAGTGTTTACTACAGCTCTTCAGTTAATCTCCTTGGTGGCCAACAACAGGTATATATCTTGTGATGCACTGAAACTTTATGACAAAGGTATGTTAAGTGTATTGCTCTTTAATGCATTTCAAATTGACACCTCTTTGTATCATGTGTGTGTTTGTAGGTATGAGCATCTATTGGGAATAGTTTTATAGAAATGCTGTTAAATTTTCAGTCTAGCCTATGCAGTCTATGTGCAGTGTTTTGAGGTGAATGCAGGATTTTGTTTGGTCATCAGAAGTGTTGAATTCTCTTATTTTGACAGTGTTTCATGTAGAGAAAAGGATGAATAATGAAGTGATGGGTGTATCAAAAATGAAATGAAAGAGAAGCTCTGTGTGTATTAATGCTGTGGACCTTGGAATAAAACCAGGAAATGCACTTCCATAAGGAAAGTCTGAGTCCATATTAACTTCACTCTCTTGTTCCATCACCTCAGCAGCATTTTTGTAGTTCTACATGATTAAATGCCTAAATAAGTATAATATATTAACGAAAAATTGTATCTCGATAAAAAGCAGAGCATCCAATTATGGTGTTTATCAGTGTGTCATGAATTTTACTTTATGATCTGTGTCAGCAGAAGTGAATCTGAGTAAGCTCAAGACAACAGAATGAAGAATTTCACAACAATATATCCTTTTTTCACGGATCAGTGCTCTCTTGCTAAAAGAGTAAGGCAATGTAGAGATTTTGTTAGTTCTTGCCTCAATGTTCTACTGGAGTTGACAGAAGCAGAGGTGGTGCTGTTTTGAAGGTGCACAGAGAGAGTTAAAACTAGGAGAAACTTTTGTAAACATTTCAGAGAGTGCAAAGCACCAAAACTTCAAAATGCTATTTCATAGGGAAAAGATTTTTCTTGGCTCAGAGGATAACAGGAGTTAAAACCAACCAGGAACCTCTGCTGACTAAGACCCTCTATTCTCCTCACAAAGGCTATGCATATATTTAGAAAGTTATGTTAGATCATTCTGTTCATCACTGACCACACTTCCTAAGAGGCATCTTGCAAGCACTGGACCCATTGAGAACCATAGGAAATATGCTACATCTGGTAAAATCAAACATAGGACCTCTGAAAAGCAAAGATTGCATGGAAGCTGGGGTTTTAGGCATGCTTGACAGATAACCCTTTATGAAATATTCTTAATTATCCTAAATGCTTAACAGGCTTGTACTTGATTTCTGTCGTCCAGTTCTTAACATACCCTTTTCTATATGATATTACAAAAAGTATTTTTAGAAATATTTATGAAACTAATACTTTTTGCGATAGGTTGTCAGTCAACTCATCAGGGAAAGTGACATGTCAGGCTCTGATAGAGCTCAGTGATTAGACAACTTCCTACATCACAGACTAAATGAGTAAGGAAATACTTTTCTACCCTCCATCAAATGTCATTTACAAAATAGTAAAGAAATTTTAAACCAAGTCTCCTTTTGTCCCTTTTCAAATAGAAGTTTTTTGAAGAATTTTCTTTAATTGTGGCAACTGTCTTGACTTTTCTATGATTTATTTTTATGAACACAGGCTTCCATGTACACTATTTTTGATTCTGCTTTCAGTGAGCTCTATGTATCTTTGAAATAGAAAACAAAGAAAAGTCACTCACTGGGAATAAATGTATCCATCAACTCTTCCAAAGAAACACAGTCACATGGATGTGTACGTAATACAGAAACCTGCCACTGAACAAACCCAAAATTGACTTGCACTCCAGGAAAATAGTTCTTTTTCCTCAGAAAACGGCAAAGAACGTGAATACGAAGACCTTACCCAAACACGAACCCACTTGCACTGGTGTGAATTTCAACAGATTAAAGGAATGGTCTAGCAAGATGAGTTTCAAACATGTTTAAAGAGCTGTACCTACATTTTATTGTTGGACCTAAAATGTGCTCGTATAGAATTAGCAACCTGATTAAACCTATGTTTTCACTCAGTGAACCAGCTATTCCACCACTCTTTTTGAGAGTGTGTCTACACTACTGATTTTGACAGAAGGCTCATAGGCAATGTGCAAAGATCTTGTCTCAAATTTATTCATCAATTTACATATTTCACTCTCTGCTTCACATATAATAAGACACATTGGAATCTCTAAATGCAATGGCTTACTGGGAAGGAATGAAAATCATAGGTTTGACATGTGTAAAAGCACAGTAAAATCTCATGTACTATTCCACTTTAAGAAGACAAAAAGAGTTATTTATGGTGTCACATCAGGTTTGCTTCGAAATACTCTGTATGTTTTGACCAAATTTCCATTCTCACAAGATTCTACAAGAAGATATTTTAATACACAAGTTACACTTAGAAGTGGTCATTCAAAACAAATTTCCTAAAATTTTGGAAGTTTTGTCAATGCAAGTATCTATCAAGCCCACTTAGGAAAGTATCTTATTTTCTGATAAATAAATAGGGTTTACAAATAGAATAAATAAATTACTTTTTAAAATGTGATATTCTCACATTAAATATTTTAATTTAGTTTGAATGATGAAAAAAAAACTAAACATAGAAAAAAAAAGACAAAACTGAAGTAGTAAATTTTAAATTATTTTCAATATGCCACAGCTTTCTGAATTAATTTTAGCATGTAGTTAAGGAAAATAGAAAGAATGTTAGGAGAACAACAAGTGGAAGGAGGCAGATATTCAACAGTATCTTAATCCTTTTTTAGGATAGTCAGTGTAATTCTGAAGTATGCCATTCCATTTCCTAAAAAATTCTTTCCTATTTCACGTAAGAATATATTAATGAGAAAAATTAGATATTCTTTATAGCTTTACAGGACTGTAGTATGCTATATTAAATTCTGAGAGTATACTTGGTCAGTACTTTTGATAGGCAATGGATTTTGTAAAGTAATAAGGGATTTAGGGAGTCTGAGGGAGAATGTTCCAAGTGTGAGGTACAAAAGGATACATGCAAGTAGCTAAGAGATGGAGAAATAAGAGTAAAAAAAAGAAATCAAAGAAATTATTGAATATTTTCTATGAAGTCACAGGCAGTAAATTACAATGAATAAAGTTTTACTTAAATGGACTTATCTTGAATTTTTAACAGAATATTTCAGACTGATATGCCTAAAGGCATATATGACCCTGGGTAAAATTTCGCCAAATAAAAATTTTGAAATATGTAAAATATTCTGTGAATTATAATGCCACATTTCAGCTGGAGTCACTTAGGATATACTTTGGTGTCCGGAAAACTTTATGGCTGGAAGTTAAGAGGGAGACAGAGCAGGGAAATGCAAGATGCTTACAAGAATGGACAATTTTACACACTATCCTCACTTAACATTTGTGAGGAGCACAACCAACAAGCAGGAAGGACTAGTCAGAAATCTGGAGAGCTTTAACAAGCAAAATCAGCAGACTGACTTTCATCTAATAGCTAAACAGTAAAAGTTAGTTGGAGGGAGGGAAAGAAGGGAAGGAAGACTTTAAAAAGCAAAGAAAATATTGGTATTTCAATTTTTTTTTTTAAACAACAGTGCACTAGAATCATCTAGATAGTGTCAATATTAATGTCAGTATTTCCTCTCACATGCATGCAGCATTAAATCAGTGTTAGGGACATTGCCTTGCAGATTTTACATTAAATAGAGGAAATTTTTGATATTTTCTCAACCTTGAAGTTTTTTTGGTGGCGAATATGTCATCTTTTTTCTTTGTGGTAGTTCTTGTGAGTGTTTTTTTAATCTGGGTTTTGGGTTTTAGGTTTTTTTTATTATAGTAATTCCACACGGTTTGGGCTTGGTTTATGTTTGTATCATCCTGAGAAAATCTTAAAAACAACATTAAAAATATCGCCAAGTAATTTAATTAGGTAAGACTTATGTCTGTCATCTTACTTTCTTTTTTTCTTGATATCCATTTGGTTTGTTTGAAATGTGGAGCATAAAATTGTATGCGTTCACAGATATTTGCAATTTAGTCTTGAATTTTTAACAGAATATTTTGGACTGTCCCATTTATGACCTGATAAGTCTTGCCTAGGGTGACCTGGCCTGGTCCAAACTGGATAGTACAGCCCCTGTTCTATAGTAGGAATAGCATTATCTAACTTGATTAAACGCAAATTTTGAAACCATCAAGATGCCGCTTCCAGATGGATGATGTACACAAGTCTTAGAACGAGCTGACTTCTCCCTGTCTGCACTCATTCATGTAAGTTTTTTCAAATCAAGGGGACACTCACCTGGATGCTTTCCCCAGTCAGTAGTTTGAAAAATGCTCGGTGTTTCTGCAGTGTGCAAGCACCACTCCCAAACAGTAAGAAATTTCTGCTTCTTGATGTTTTTTCATGCCAGTCCTGGACTTAAGGCCATCTTAGAGAAAATCAAGCATTTAAGAGAAGGAAACTTTATTTTTATGCTTAGTATTTCCTATTGTGCAAAATTCTGTATTTCTGAATTTGCAGTTCATCTTGGGCATTTTAGTATCAGCTGTCTAAAAGACTAATTATAAATAGCACATACATCAGGTAACTCAATGCTGTGGTCAGGCAACTAAGTTAGAAATGAGACGGTTCCTTTAGAAACGCTTTAAGTTTGACTAAGATGTTTACAAAAATGGCATATCTCTTTTCAGTACCTTCATTATTGCCAAAAATATGTATTTTTAATTTTTCTTCCCTTTTATTATCTTTGTTATATAACAAGTGTTTCACAAATTCTTGAGTTTGGCATTCATTTATTTGAAATGAAATTTTAAAGTTACTTTATTGTCTATACTATAGAAGAGTGAATAGTAAGAAACACTTCTTAGTGTAACTTACGTTGGTATTTTCTAAGTGACCCATGTTAAATAATATACCTCATCATATTAAAGCTAATAAAGCTAGCAAGATTTTCTTGCTTTGCAGTTAATAAGATCTTAAGTGCTCTGTCTCTGAAGCCAATGGCTACAATTACAGTAAAGCAAAAAAGGAATTCATTATAAGCTGGGGAAAACCTTTTCCAGATGATAAGTTAAGTTATGCCACTTTGAGGATAAAATCCTCAGATACTCAGTGTAAGATACTGAGAGGGACATGCACGCTAGACAAGCCAGATCATTCATCATCAGGGATCTCCTGTGCTGTGTTGATTTGTTTGATATGTGCACAGCTCTGCCATCAGTGTTGAGTTCCTTTGTATTTGGAGGTATTGCCTAGATTTTTATGTGATGTTCTTTCATGCAAAACTAGTTTCTTACCATTATAAGTGTAGCATTCTAGGAAGAAGAGTGTGAGCTTTGTGGGATTCCTTTAAAAACCCCAAACATTTCTTTTTGTTCCTATAAGTAACCACTAGTTTTTATAAATAGTTGTTGTTTTCCTAATTTTCATGTATTGATGATACAGAAGGTGGTTTGAAACTTGATTTTTGCTGTGGTTTTTTTTTCTTTGTGTTTCTGTTTTTGTTTTTTCTTTTTCCCTTAATCCAGAATTTTTCTTAGTCAGAGTTGTTATGCCCGCAGACAACTGAAAAAGATGGATATTATTCCCTTTTCTGTGCTTATTTATAACACTTCTGTAATGTGAAATTAGAGATTTTCTCAAACCATTTGTGTTCAATTAGTCTGTCAGTGCCACAGAAAACTGAGACTCTTGTGCCCAACTGTTCAGTGTCCTTTTATGGGGACTGTTCTCTGAGTAGTCCTGGTGGATTGGAGGGTGGTTCAGCTAACTTGTTTAGGATCCCATGCAAACAGAAGGCCCCTCTCCTGGGTTTCCACACCTTTAATTGGTCTGTCAGCAAAAGGAAGGATTCAGGGACACACGCCAACAGCACGAGAGAGACTCCGTTCTGGGTGTCCATAAGCAAGTGGAGAGTTACTGCTGCTGGCAGCTGTTAAAACCCTTGAAGGGCTCACAATTAACACTTTATGGAGTAACACTCTTTATTAATATAATAGAAAATTCTGACCAGTTAAGGTTTGAAGATTGCCAGTGATAGTATCTGGCTGCAAAAACATATTCAAAGCAATATACGGGTAAGGTCTAATCCTTAAAAAAACTAGCTTGGGATAATCAATCAGCACGCATAGAGTACGGTTCTTACCCAACACCCATCCCTATGGGAGAGAAGACATTCCAGACCATTAAATGATCCCAGGAGCTCCTATGCATTCTTCTCTAACTTCTTTCCATTTTTAACTTACTTTTATACTATTTTTATGTTTAGATGGAGCTTGAGTGAATCTACTCATACATCATGTTCAGTGGTGGGTGGTCATACCTTAGAGGTGAGTAACATCAGTATTACATCTGAGATAACATTTAGGATAAAGATGGGCATCTGTGGTCTTTCCATAGTTGCTGGTTCAACAGCAAGAAATCTTCTTTTTGTTGAACAGCTGCTATGTGACTTATCAGCTACAGGGTACCACTGAGTTCCCTCCTCTGCAAGGGTTTTGACAGACTGGTCATGGTGTCTCCACTCCGTTCCACCCTGTTTTGTCCCCCTTAGGATGTATTTTGTGTGGCATGCTGACTGCATGTACTGAAGGCGGCACTGTGGTCGGACATGCTGACCACATCCCATCCGGAGGGTAGCAATTGCATTTCACCCTGTAATTTCCATGCTGTTATAACTTGTTTGAATGTGAATATAACTTCTTAGTTTTATCTGATTTTACCACCAGTCATTTTCCCACACGTCTGATGAAAAC
This sequence comes from Corvus moneduloides, assembly GCF_009650955.1. NCBI lineage: Eukaryota > Metazoa > Chordata > Aves > Passeriformes > Corvidae > Corvus > Corvus moneduloides. The sequence goes on from NC_045511.1 coordinate 40,475,932, forward strand.
AAACAGGATATGAACTTTTATTCTCATTATAGTCCTATTATTGTATTAAAATAATGAACGCTATGCATTTTTACGTGTTCTTTCAAGCTTTGCAACAAGACTGTTATGCAAAGTATTCAGAGACACAGCTGTTGATTAAAGTAGGCAGGTAGTTGAACACTTCCACTTTTAAGAGATAATTCCTAAACCATTTTTCCAAAGAATATTTTATCAAAGGAAAATAACATCTAGCACTGAAGGAGCTCTCTCACTTCATGTAGAGAACCCAGACAGAGGCAAGTAAGGACCTGCAGAAGAGAGAATAAGTAACTGCCTCATCTAACAACCATTATAATAACGAAAGTAGAGTTAAAATCAAGGAACAGGTAAGAAAATAACCTGATACTGCTTCTATATTAGCTCAATGACTTTAAAATGCATTTTAAATGACTTCAATTCTGCATATGTACTGCAGAATTACAGAATTGTTGAGGTAGAAGACACCTCTGAAGGTCACCTGGTCCAAATCACTGGCCAAGCAGGGCTAACTAGGGCTACTATGTTGTTTGTGTTCCTATTAAATGAATAAAATTATTAAAGGCTAAAATATAATTCACCATGCAGAACTAAAAATAAATTGTGGTTTCTTGAAGTTTTAGAAAATGTTATTTTTATAGGGAGTTTTATTGCTTTGAATAATTAAATTATTTTCTTGTGGTATTTTTTGTAACAATATTTTGTTAAAGAGTCATACACTGAGCCAGATGCAGAACTCTGGCTGTTTCCCTGTTCAATGGAGAGAACTTGGAATTCGTAGCCTTTTAGCAGAACATTTAAATAGGCAAAGCAAGGTTGTCATATATTTCTAGACAGCATACATTAAGTGTAGTTAATGTACAGTTATAGGCATAGTAAGTAATGGCAATTGTTTTCCCTAGAATAGATAATAGGATTTTTACATTACAGAAACAGAACTACCTTGGAATACTGAAACCATCTATTTTGACATATAACATATACAAATGTATACAAATATAAAACATAAAACACAGACAACATTCATCACAGAGAAATCTGTACTTCAACTTCCATATGTATTTTAATGAAAATGCCTAAAAATTCCAGAAGCCAGAATTTGGTTACTCCTAGGTGGATTGGAAAAAATTAAGATGGGTCACAGTAAATTAACCACACAAAATAGCTGTAATACACTTTCAATTAGAGCATTATCTTCTGCACGTGGGCTTAACTACATTGTCTCAGTTGCCTTTCTCTGGATGGCCTTCTTGAATTACAGACTTTTGTTTTAAGGCTTTCATTGTGATAAAACAAACTATCCCAAGCAAGCGCCAGTCCTTAACTAGAATGAGACAGAAGAGCATTGGCCGCAAATAGCAATACTAAATGTCGAACTCTCTTGTTTCAAAGCGGAGATATCTGCTACCTGGGCATACTTGCAGTAGATTAATTACTGCTCTGTGCTGGCTGCTGAGGATACAGACAGAAAGAGCAGCAGACCTGGGACTGAAACTTGCTCTCCCGAGAAGAAAGAATACTCGCAGGTCATCTTCTGAACCTGTACAGAAAACATCAGTTTATCAAATTACTAAAAGTGCGCTACATATATAGTTACTAGGGTTTCTTCTCTCACACTGAAAAGACATGTTTTTAAAGCTCAGCTGGTGAAAAGCTAAGACATCAGTTACCTTTGGAGTTGGACGCTGCGTAGTATGGCCTTTCATTGGGGTTGTCCTGGGCAGAGCCAGGATATGGTCTTGGTGCAACCTGTGGGCTCTTTCAACTCAGGATATTTTATGATTCTTTGATTTACAGGGCTGTGTTTTCTTTATATTCTATAACTCATGCCATGGCCAGGATAAATGATATTAAATCAGAAATCAATCTATATTTTCCATTTTCCTTTCCCCTTGACTTAATGGGTAGCACTTGGCCATCATACTTAATTCCATGCGAACTATTTTTCAAATAAATATTTATTTATTTACATGTAGGCTTTCTATTGACATTTGCCTTACAGTAGTTCCCTCAAATTCACTTTTCTGTGAAAACCGTATCCAACTTATAGGAATTTGCTATCAGGTTTTAAATATGGAAGAGAATCATAAGAGAGCTTAAAACCAAAAGTATCTACACTAATCTCATAAAATCTTTGGCATAAAGAGCTTTTTTGCTTGGTTGGTTTTGGGCTGGTCTATTTTATAGACCTTATTATTAGAGTGCTTATTATTATTATTATTATTATGCTCTATATTAGAGTTATTATTATTATTATTATTATCATTATTATTATGTGCTTATTATTTTCTTTGAAAATTCAGGCACAGTTTCTGTTGACTTCACCTGCCTCCATGGACCAACCTTCTAAAAGAAGATAAGGTCTTGAATCAGACACTGAAAAATGAAGAACCGGCAAGCGGTAACTGATGTTCTGAACTATTAATATTCAATACAATGCAGGCATCAGTAGTGCGAAGACAGAAGACAATTCATTAAGTTCTCCATTTAGTTTTTTTCATCATGAACACCATATTTCTCATTGTGAAATCCATCACTGTAAGGAAAAGAAGTTATTATAAGAAGTTTTCCAAATGTTCTAAAAAAGGAAGTTTTAAACTTTCTGCGTTATTATAAGGGAAATCATGGTTAATTTTAACAAGACAATTGGCATGATTTTAAAAAGGATTTAGATCAAGATTACCACTGATATTGAAGAATTACTTGATATTCTAATATGTCTTCAATTCTATGTCCAACTTACAGACATTATCATATGTCCTAGGAAAAAAAATACAAATAAAGCTATTTTATGATCTATTGTTAATAATTTTTTACTATTTATACCTCTGATGTAATTTGCTTTTCTCTTTATGTGTATATACAAAATAGAGCATAATTTGCTTAAATGATGTTTCAAATTGACAGATTTTACAAATGGTATTAAAGAAACATATGTGAAATTAGCTGTAACTATAATATTTTTCACTAATAAGATCCTGAAAGAATGATTAAATGCAACTATTGGTATTTTCTTTTGATATCTATGTTGAGAAACATCTTTTTAATATAAAAATGTTATATAAATAGTCAATATACTATATTTCCTTCATGTTTAATTGCTTGCAAATATTTGGCATTACTGAAGTATTGAAACAGCAACGTTTCCCCTAAGTTGGAAATGTTAACTAATGTAAATGTTGAATTCTTTGCAACCACTGAAAAAATATTCTTTGATCTGAAAGTGTGTAATATGGTTATGCTTAGGAATCCTTCAACCTTATGCCAGTATTTAGCTATTACTTGAAAAAATTTCATCTGAAATACATCATCTGCTTTTGGTCTTGATTTTCTTGTCATCATCCCATGCAATGCCTGCAGCCTTTTGCATTCTGTACTTTCACAGTTCCCTAGACTATTTCCATGCCTTGGAGGGTCTGTCAAGAGATTGTGCCAAGGTCATCTTCTGGACTGCATTTGACTTTAAAATAATATTATATCAAACAAATCTGAATGAAGAATTTGTTACTTTGCAATATTTAGTCAAAAGGCAGTTACAAATTTAAATTCAGCCAGATGTAACAGGATATGAGATAAAGCTCAGCTAAAGTGAGTGATCATTTTTGGATGATGAAATACCAAGAAAGAAAGGATAGGCCTAGTGTTGAATTCTCTTTCATTCATAATTAATGAATAGCAGGTACTAAAATTTAATCTGAAGGTCTATGAAATAAAGCTTTGGTAATCAGAAAGCTTTAGCAGTTTTTTCCGCTTTTTCAGTTGTTCCTCTAAGTGCCTTGCCAGTGCTTTACTGATGAGGTACCTTTCCCATCATAAGCCCTTTAATATTCCATTTTGAACAGTTATATGAAATACCAGTGTCATTAGTGTCTTCTTTGACTTTCTCATCCAAACAGTAATCAAAAGCAATTTTTAATGCAGACATTCATTTTTTTGCCTTGTGAACGTTATTATTTCTCTGGCAAGAAACCAAAAGAAAAGGAGCTTCAAAATGCTGACATTAATTGACATGAAACAGAAAAGTGCACACTGTGCATCACAGATATTTTATACAGGTAAATATCCACAGACTTTACTATCTCTAAATTGTTTCCATTTGTCAACATTTTGAATATTGTTTAGAGTGAAACACAAGCAAAATAACCTCACAATTTCTTCCCTACTGTTCTTCCATGTATATCATTCTTACCTCCATAAAGCACACAGTGAACTTTCTATAAGTAACTGAGTTTGTAGCAAATATGCATGCCATGCAAGCTCCTAAGTTTTACCTTATTTGATGAGAACACTTGCAAAACAAGAATTAAACCTGACCCTCCACTAACTTAAAAGATTTTAAAGTAGAAGCAATTGTAGCAAGCCCACTCATTTTTTTACTGTTTTTGACCTGGTAAGCAAAAAATAGTTTGCATTCCCTGTGGTTTTATAAAAATTGTCAGAACTCTGTAGTTTTAAGAGTTCAAAGACTTAACAGCCTGAAAACTGAAGGGAAGTAGCAATTGCATAATGCTAAGTGATATATTAGAAGCACTTGAGAGGTTTTAAAGTGGCTTTGTGTAGAAAATAATGAGCTACAGAACTGTGTATAGCAGTGTATTTCCAAAATTCTGAGGTTTGAACACTGGCCTTATAAAAAGTTCTAATTCTGAATCAGTAATGCACTCTTGGTCTTCTTTTAATTTATTATATTTTTTTAAAATGTGATACAATAATTTCTGGTAATATACTTCAGTACCTCAACAAGGAACCATGCCTTCTCATTCAGAAAAAGTGACTGAAGGGGCTACTTTGTATGGATTTTGGAAATTCTTCAGAAACTCAGATGCCCTGTAGAAATTATTATGGGTTTTTTTCCCCCCAGTTAAGAGAAATAATGAATGGTTATTTTGTGTCATATCTTTGGCTGAAGTAAATTGTTTAAGTGTCAAGGAGGTATGACAATTTCGAGCAGAAAATGCCAATGCATGTAAATAAATTTGCTCACCTGTGTCCCAAGCTAACAGATTTTTGAAAATCTGAAAATAGCATTTCTTGGATATAGATGATATTCACAAGTCTATGAACTAATTTATATGCCTGGATTAAAACACCATAGAAAATTCTGAGATGTTCTGAATACTGCCTTTTTATATTTTGGGGGGCTTGTTTTTTTTTAAAAACCTGAGACCCCAAACCTCACATTTTCAATATCAAAACCATAATGGCATTATGTAATGTTAAAAGGCCCATGTCAACAGAGTGTTTAGTCCTTGTTTATGTTAAAGTTCCAGAAATATTTATCATATATGTCAATTCCTCTGAGACAAAAATTAAGCATATTATTTAATGTTTAATCAAACATGGCAGGCTCAGTGGAGCTTAACTGTTTAATGGCCATTTCACATTTAACTGATAAAACATTCCTTCTGATCACTGGCTTCAGTGGTGTTTTCACAGGTCCTATTTTTCGAGGTTTTACAACTGATTTTATTGACCAGCTTTTAATTTTTCTTACTTCACCAATTATACTCCTACTGAGTAACAATGTATCAAGTACAATTCTATGGCTATTGAAACTAACTGGCAATCAATCCACACAAGCAGAGCTGATCACAATCTTCAACATGAGAATAACTAATGAACAGATTTCTATTTGAGCAAATCTAAATTTTGCAGTATTTCAAGTATAAAAAGATACTTACTTTTTCACTCAAGGCAAGTCACATTAATTATATGAGGGTGAATAAAGATTAGGTCCCTCATTGTAGCAATAATTTAGTGCAAGATAGTGCAGGTATATGAACATGAGTTTCCCACTTTTTCAGTGAACACATCAAGGACTTTAATGCTTTCTCACACTTTTCAAAGTCCTTTTTGGCTTACTGGATGAGGTAGTAAGTACTCTTTACATTTCACTACAGGTTTAAAAACAGGAAAATGTGGGGGGGTTCCCTTCATTTTGGGAGAAATTAATCCATGACTATTTTTCAGGTTGTGGTGATCTTTTCTTTTTTTAAGTTGGGGTTAGCATAATTAAGACAATTTTTTTTTTTGTGCCATGTCATTCTGAATTTAGTGGTCATAAATTTCTCTCCTTTGTATGTTACCACTCAAGACACATGATAAGATTGGTTGTATACACTAAGGAACTACGACAAGTCTTATTTTATTGTCTTTTGGCTGATTAATTTTCTTAAGCTCAGTTTATTTTGGGGTTTTAGTAGCTATTCTGAAGAAGCTATTTTGAAGCCATTCTGAAATTACATTGCTGTCTGACAAGTAATATGCAGTGGAAATGTACATTTGTTGTCGTCGGTAACTGAATTACTTGAACTGTCAATTCAAACAGGGAGGATTCAGTGTCAAAAGCTTGAAACTACAGTGTTTAAGGCATAAATTCTCTTTAGAAATCCTTTCTACATACAGCTTTTTGCTCTACATTCATCATAACTATTTTTTCACCCAATGGTTTAACAAATTATGGTAAAATTTGTACTCTTTCTACTGAAATTCCTTTCCCTTATTGTATGCACCTGTCAGCTATTGTAAGTTCCTTGATGACATGATATACAACAAAACCTTACTTATACTCGAGACATCATTGTCCTTTTTTTTTACTCATTTTATTACTTCTATGCCTTTTCACTAGTTGTTAATTTCTGCATTTACTTTTACCGTTTCTTTTCATTGCCTAACATGATGATTGGGAAAGTATTTGAGGGATATCCAGCTTCATTAAGACTTTGTTTAGCACATCACTGTGATGCCAGCACATCACTTGATTGTAAAGCACTTGCAAATCTAATCTGGTTAAACTTTGAGTTTTCAGTATCTAAATGTAAGAAATACCCAAGTTACCGTAACAGGATAAATGTCATTACTTCCAATCATATTTCATATTTGTAGTGGAGCAATACCTCTGAAAACTGCAGCTTGTATTAATGATGTGACACTTATTATGACTGGTGATGGGTGAAAGCAAGGAGAATCTAGGTAAGGCTGTAAGAGATTTTTTTTTTTTTTTTGCTTGACAGGCTGAATTTTACACCTTTTTTCCAGATCCATGAAATCTAAATGATTGTAGCACAATGAAACATCTTACTATGGATAGGCATTCAGAACACTTATTTTTCTTTCTTTTGATCCTATGTGTACCACTGGACATCCTTGTGTTGCCTTTTGTTTCTCTCCTGTCTACATTTATCTTCAATTCAAAGTGTGTAAATAAATGCTTTTAGCTTTCCTTTTTTAACGTTGAACTACTAGTAGTTTCTCATTTTCCCATATTTTTGGTATTAGTCTGACTTTTTTTATTCTTCCACTCTTACGTAACAAATTTTTGCCCCAAAAGTTTACAGTTGCGCTTTTTTTGGGGGGGTGGGGGGGGTTAAAAAACCACTTCCATGGGATTTTCTTTGTCTCTCTCTTTTTTCCCCCCCCTTTTCTTTCTGTTTCTTTTTATTTGTTTGGTTTCCTCTTTGTTTTTTAATTTCAGCTGAATAACCTATAAATATTTGGTGTATCCCTTATGCAACAGGCATACTATATCCTGTGTTGTTTGATTATATAACTTAATGATCAGTGAATAATTCCATAGAAGAGAGTGGATTATTTGGAAATCAATGGCTGTTTTAATAATAATGGTAGTTTTTATCAACCACAATTAAATAGTTTCTATTATGCTTTTTGACTAATATGAGGAAGAAAATATTTTCTTTGTTTTTCATAGTACAGATGACCTTGAAACAGATATTAAGTCACTATGGATGAGTTACTGAAGGTCAGATTCAAAAGGTGTTTCATTTCTACGTTCTGTGTAAACTAAAAATCTGTGAAGAGTAACCGAAACATCTTAATAGTTTAGAAACTTTTTTAGATCTATCCTTCTACACTGCAGTCGCCTCAGATGCTCCTAAAAATATTAAGAAACATATGGCTTTTGCTTTCTGTCTCTTCTTATTTAAACATTCTGCCCCTTAATTAAAATTGGATCAAAAGCCCCAGACTTTTTAGAAAAAGAAAAAAAAAAAATCTGGTTTTAGAGTGCCTTGCTGTGGCTGTTAACACTTAGAGCTTACTGCTGGGAAAGACTGGTGCTCAAAAGGCAGAGGAAAATAGCACCTGCTTTCTCACGCTGGTTTATGTTTGCAGTCTTGATAAAAATGCAGGACAGCATATGCAGAAACTGTGTGGAAACACTATTCACATGGTAATTCCTTTGTATCTGAATAATTTCTTTTCAGGTGCCTGAATGAATGCCAGACTAGTGGGAGGATTCGAACATCCCTGCCCTTAAGTTAAGAAGTTCCACATATATAATCTAACTGATGTCTTAGATCAAAGACCACCACTCTGGGCTCAAAAATTAAACGTAGACTCACTGATTGAAATCAAACCCAAGTTAAACTAAATAATTTATCTTTAGATAAAAAAAGCTCAAATGAAATTTACCAAAACCTTAATTCTTCTAGATGAAAGGCAATGCCATTGTAAAGCTTTCCTCATGTTATTTCCACTCATGTCTAGTGACAAAACGCAGAACTGGGCTGACACTTGCTAAATCTCAGTCAGATAAAAACCACTATTTTTAATTAAGTTTATGTCACAGGCCAATGCAAAAAATCCCTAGATCAAAGGTAACATTCATGATATAAGTGTAATCTAACTGGTAACATGAGTCAAGACAGGTGGATCAGAACACTGTACTTTTCGGAACTGATGTCATAGCATCTCAATCTTTGTTCAAGTTAGGAAAAATGTCTAACCAAGTTCAAACATTCTGTACCCAGGGCTTCTGCTTCACATTTGATGTGTTTGAAAATTAAAGCAAGTAATATTCCTATGTAAGCATGTCCAGTGTCATTTTGACAAGTTTCTTAAGACTGGCCAGTAATAACTGATAAAGTAATACTCTGACTGGAATGAAGTAACTGGTCAAAATCTGTAGCCTGGAAGGAATGTGGTGTCAGTTTTAGTTCCAATACGTAGGTATACTGGTGTGTCACTTAATATCTATTTGCAGCATAAATTAAGCTAAAGGATTGCACCAATGCAAGGTAAAGATGCACGAAGTAGCAAGTGATCATTAGACTACAAATCACTTAAGTCTAATTCCTTGTCTTTCTTTTTTACCTCTTAAGCACTTTCTGTTCCAAATTACTGTTCAGACTGGAAAAGGGATATAGTTTAAGGTAGGAGTAAGGTGTACTTCCTTTACAGTATGTCATCTCTACCCGTTTCTGGGTGTGCTGTTTAACTGTGTTCTCATTACACTTCTGCTGACCCAAAAAACAAAAGGCATTATTCAGTGTCTTGATTACTACATTTCAACCCAAAAAGCTAACTCAATTATCATGTTTTCCTACATAGACAGTGAATCTGTCCACATCCACTAAAAACTTACTCAAGATCATTAACAATGCCTAAGTATGCTTATAGTTTTGGCAAACCTTTTGGCATCCATAGCTAAGTGTCATTTTGGGAGTGAAACAATAAACTGGGCTCAGATTTTCATAATTTTAGTTTTGTTTACAGAAAGTTTTTGATTTTCTAATTGTTGAGACTCACTACCCCGGAAGGTTTGGTTATTTTTCTAGGACTAAAGAAAAGTATTAGTTCTATGTATGACTAAAACATCTTGAACTTGGCCCATGTTCCTGAAAGGAATGGCTCAATTTTCCTTCTTAGATATGCACCACCTAAAGGGAAATAAAAATAAGTGCTTTGAGTTTTGCTTTTTGCTTATTTTAATAAAAAATATAAACTTCCAAAATAACTCAGAAGTAAAACAGAAAAATTGCTCAAGAAAATATGGGAACCTCTGTGCCACAAAATAGCTATAGACAGTTAATTTATAAACAATAGAGAAAACATGTAAACATGCATGTGGGCAAACGCTTTTGGTTGCCAAAGGTGTTGAATGTGCCTGACACAGGTTGTGAGCAGTGTGCTGGGTGCCCAAGTGTGAGAAAACTTACAGAATTCTACTCTTGTACCAACTGAGTTCAGTGTGTAAAGGGCTAACAATTGTTCAATGCTGTCTGATGGAAGGCAGAGGCCCATAGAATCTCTGACTCAGTGGCATGACTGAGAGTGCAAATAATTCTGTTCTCATCCACCAAATTGTGTGGATGGTACATTAATGTTGCTGACAGCCATAAGACAATAATAAACAATAATAAAGTAGATGATAAGATGCCCGTACTTTCTTTCTAGTAGGGGGTAGATCAACAGATCTTCCCAGTACAGGGATGCAGGAGGTAGTGTCAACTAGAAGTGGGGAGCTCTGTGTATATAAGAGGAAATATTCTGCAATCTCAGGAGTAAAATATGAGGAAAGGTAATAGTCTACTGCCTTCTACCATCCTGTACTAAAAAGCTATTCCTGAAATGTATTATTTCCTAACTCAATTTGAGAGCCAGTAAGCTCAATTTTCACAGTAATGTGGAGACTGATTGGCAGAAAGACAACATGCATTTATTGACATGGAAAAAACCCAACCAAATCTCCCCTTTTTCCTAGTCACACCAATTAGTCATCTCAGCTTCAAGGAAATCATGGACTTTTAGTAATGCAGACAAACTTGCCTGGATTGCATGAAGAAAAAGAACAAAATAGAAGGAAAAGATTGTTTGAGAGGTAATATTGCCAAGGAAGACTATGGCATTCGAAACACCATTTTAATGATCAGTATAGTCTGAGACTGGAATAGTAAAAAAACCACTCTCCACTGAATTTTTACATCCTTTAATGCTTTTTCATCTTTGTCTTGGAAAGGGGATTTATTCTACTTTTACATTAAATCTGGGATTTTTAAATTATTATTTATATATGTCTCTGCATGTTTGGAATGTTTCTCAATCTTTTAGTTGTGGAATAACAATGTTATGGCTTCTGTAATTAGATCTTCCACATTGTGAATGGCTTGTTGGATACAGTGTCAGTCAGTAAGCATATTATTAGCCAAGATGAATTATAAATGAGGACATGGGTTTGTGACTGTTGAGGTATTGTGTTGGGAAGCTGTTCTGGCTCTCTGTTTGTAAATGTGAAGGAAAGGGATTAAATGCAAATGCCACAGCCACTGCATTACTTTTAGGTTAGGGTTTTAAGTTTTTCATTTCAGTTGTTCTCAAAATCTCACTGACTTACATTTATCAGGTGTAGCAAGAAAAAAACCAAAACCAAACCTTAACTCTTGTCCTAATGCTGATGGGACAGATTTCCTGAACTATGGTCTGAGGAAAAACATATTAACTGTAATAAATAGGCCTTATAAAAGTTTTAAATCCTGCTATAGCTAATCAGTTTGAACAAGACATTTAAGCTGTAAATAGCTTTTAAAAGTAAACAGAGCTTTACACTAAGTGACAGCTACTATTACATTTTCTGCTTCTGAGTGTGAGAAAATTAATGTACCAAGAAAATGCCTACTATTTAAGGACATCTTGCTCCAGACATTTTTAACAACTGAAATTTGCAGTGGGTAGACCACTGAAGTGTTTTGTCATTAAATTATGCACTGTACATTAGAAACATGTGTACCACTGGAAACTTTACATGACAGCACAGTCTTCAAGGTCTGCCAATTTAGGATGCTGCTAAAACAGAAAACACAATATGAGTTACAGATTAGCTGGCCTACCTAAAAAAACCCAACAGAAACAGAGCAATGATTTTCTGTTCTGCAATACCACTCTATGTTTGAGAATTAACTAGTGGATCAAGATTTAATCTGAAGAATTTACTGGTCTGAATTTGGAGAAAAAAATTGAACAGATAAATTAATATAACTAAAGGTTATAAAGTCATATTGGAACATTATGTATAAATTTACATAACATAGGTTTTGTTAGGAGCGATTCAAGTCCTGCTATGATCAAGACCAAAATACTGAAAACCATTTCCATTATTTATTTGGCAACTGTAATCCCCACTTAGGATGTGGACTTTTTGTTTGATTTTATTTAGATAAAGAGAAAATATTTTGTTATGCTATCACAATGATTTTTATTTCATTTCTCAGAAACTTTTGTGTCTTCAAACCTCCAAATATTCATATTATAGAAATACAAATTTCTACTTTATGCAAACTACCTTGTGCAGCCTTATACTTGATGGTGTTTCTCTATGAGAGATGAGGCTAAAATGCCTAACTCCCCTCTTGTAAACAAACTGTGAAGTCAACAGTTGCTTTTAAGGAGGATTAAAAAGCTAATAAGAAACCTATTGTAGGTGTGCCTTAAGTGCCTGATCCAATAGCTTTCAGTGTTCTCTATGTTCAGTAGTTTTAAGAAACTGGATTGTAAACAGGCTTTATACAGGAAAAGAGTTTAACTCAAATTTTTTCATTTCTTGAATATTTGTACTGACACATATTACAAAAGTTTCTGGTCTTCAAAAGGGTGTCATGATCTTCAAGCACAGAAAAGAGTATGTGTTTTCTGAAGTGATGATTTTGACGCTGACACTGCTCAGCAGTGAACATTATCTGGAGACTCTGTCAATTCTGTCAAGGAAAATTTGGTTTCTGAGTGAAGATGGGTAATTCTTGCATCTAAAATTTGTGATTTTAACATATATTATGTTTTTTGCCTCTCCTACATTTAATCTGTGGGCCTCTTCCCTTTGGTGATGGTGATGAAAAATAACCAGGACTTTGTATTCCTACTCTTTCCCAGCAAACACCCACCCCTTTCTCATCCAGCTGTCTGAGATGGGCAGTACGAGTTGTCCTAAGATAAGAACACCAGGTCAGTATTGCAGGAGGAGATGTCTGGATGGTTGCATAATTAATGCATTCCAGAAATGGGGTGTAGCAGGTTCAGTTCGTAAACCAGGCAGAACATAGGTGCACATTGGCCTGAAAAAGAATGTAAAAGACTGTTGGAGACCGGACCAACTGGGCAAACTGGACTTTCAAGGTTGCAGGCAGCTTCTGGTTGCATATCCTCCTCTCCCCTTCTCCTGCCCCTTCCTCACAGGGATGCCTACAGGTCACTACTGAAGACTGGGAAAACTTTTTTGGATGGGTGAGTGAAAGAGCTAAGATCCAGTCAAATACAGAGATAAAATCTTAAAGTAACTATGTAAGTAATTTGTTGATTCACATTTCTGAATTCTGTAAGGCAAGAAAATGTGAACCTATAAATTTCCAGCTCAGCCTGCTTATAACTCTTTAGACACAGACCAAATCTGAGATGAAATAGACCTAGACACACCTAGCCTTCTCCAAGTTTAGAAAGCAAGGGAGTCTCACTGAAGCTCATGACTCAATAGCCTCATAACCAAGATCTGATTCTACTATAGTCTGTAGAAATAGACGATAGAGTTGTTATTTAGACACTGCACTGGTAATATTTATATACTGTATTAGCAATAAATCTAATTGTAATCATCCACCATTATCACATATTTCTCATGCCTGGTGAAGAAACTATTCTCAACTACTCTGCTTCACCTTCCTAGGCTTTATTCTGCTCTGACCTCAATTTTAAGCAAGTCCATCAATAGAGATATGGTTAGATGGAAATAAAGCTAGTGGCAAAAAGCAGCTTTTGAAGAGGAGATTAGTTATCTAACTCCAACGTTCGCAATTCAAACAGCAAAACTGAAGGAAATAGATTGGGAACAAAGAGAACAAAATTTATCTTCTCTTACAAAAACAGGACTGGGCATAAAGTTGGGTTGCAGGTTAGGAAAAACAAGAATTTAAGTCTCATAATCTTTCAAAAATTATGCTTATGCCACTGTTTGATGAGAATAAGGCCAAATCTGCTTCTGACAATTGCTGAAAATAACATTCATGGGAATAGCTCATAACAGGAAAATGCTACTTAGTTTACAGACTTTAAAGCAAAATTAGGATCAAAGTACTTCATTCATTTATGAAAGATATGATGGATCAGCACTCAGTGGACAACACATTCAGGATCAATAGCAATAATAGATGAACTATAATACCAGACAAAAAAAAAAATAACACCCATGCAGATACACACAGTCACAGATGCAGACACAGACATGATCACATGGATATGCCCCCTCACACAATCTTTGGGGATTACAGTCGCACCCATAAGACCCCAAAAACTCGCCTGATGGGACTATTAGAAAAGCTTGCAGTTTTTTATGTACCCTGAGTTAGATGCAAGGGAGAAATACAGACAAGAGGTTCTCAAGAAGTTGAAACAACATAAAACTTTACTGGCAAATTCAGACAATCAGAGTACTTTGCAAGAAGTTTAGATCAGCATTCAATCAACATAAAATATTTTACAAAGCACTAACTAAGACTATTTAATTTAGCAAACTCCAAATCCATCTGATTTTAAGTTACTCAAAACTCTGCGAAAAGGGAATTAGAAGATGCAGAAAGAGAGAAAGACAGAAAATATGTAGAGAAGAACAAATATAGCTACCACTCCTGGTTCCAGCAGTGTTCAGCTGGTAGAATTTCCAAGAGGAGGTAGGGTCAGGACATGTGCTTGCCACAGGCTTTGATTTACACGCCCTTTGGCCTTCCTGGGCTCTTCCCCCAGGTGGGACTTCAGGCCATTTGGCCACTGCAAGGCCAGACGGGGGCTCCAGGGGTGGGGTGCGGGCACTGCCTCCAGTGTGCCAGGGACTGGTGGCCGCTGCGGGGCTGGGATACAGGCCCGGGCTGGGCTGTGCGGGGCAGGGCCTCGCCTCACCAGGGCACGGCCCGGCCTGCCCCTTCCCCTCACACACACCCCCCCCAAATGTTCCAGCCAGCAATCCTCACAGTCTCTTACAACACCCCACTTCTGAATGTGAATGTTCCCCTTTGTACCTGCATACCCTTCCTAGGGGAGATGGCTATTTCAGCATTACTCTCACCTGCACTACACCCTACACCATGCTGACCCATGTTTATTTTCTCTGAGATTTTAACAATAGCAGCTGTTTTTGCTAATATTTGTCTAAATAATAGTTCTCTATTCTTTATTTCTTTAATAAAATACGTATGCCAGAAAATACCAATTTTAAGAGGAATAAACGAAAGAAATACTGAAACACACAATGAACTGTAATGTTGCGTTGCCTGGCTTAGCAAGCCTCAGACCTTCCCAGAGACCACTGCGGGGCTGCTTCGGGGAGAGCGGCTGTTCCTCTTCCCATAGTCCTTCCAGACGGCCCCACACTCCTGCTCCGGCTAGCTGTCGGCTCCGCAACACAGTGATGATAAAGGAGGTGAAAAGGGTCACTGCATGGAGACCTCAGAGGAACTTTTATTCACGTGACGACAAGCCGGTCCCCAGAGGCAGAGAGACCACATGGTCAGGGACCAGGAGAGTTTTCTCAGGGCACAGGGGCGGGACATGGGCCAAGTTGGGGTACTGGAACCAATAGGGAGAACCGGAGGGTGTGGCCAGGGCTAGGGGCAGGGAAGGGGGAACAATGTGGGAGGTAAGAAAAGGAGTGGGGAAGTACAGCACTACACTGTAAGAAGGAGATTTTGTTCTCGTAAAGCCTAATACAATAAGCTAGTGACTATCTTCAACATTCTTCTTGTTTTGTTGGTAGATTTTTAATTTTTTTAACCTAAACTATGATTTACTTCTGAATAGATCATTGTCTGGACTGTCTTGCCTATTCCAGCAGGACCAGTGATGTCTAATTTGAAACAAAGTTAATTTTTGATACAATCATTAGCCCATGATTAGCAGCATGCTTGTAGAACCACCCACAATGAACAATCCCATATTTTGTGGTCTCAGCAAGGAAAGTATGCAGCATCATTGTAAGTGGATCTTAGGTAACTGCAGATTATTCTCTCAGACATAAATATTCAATTTTTCTTGGCTCTTACTGGATAAAAACATGGGATGTTCTAAGATAATTTTTTTTGTCTGTCGTTTGGTAGGAAGGCAAAGAGTGAGGGCTGGGCTGCAGTCAGTGCAGATCCGTAGGGAGTCTCTGCTCCCTGGCTGCATTTGTTCAGTTGCTCAGAAACTAATTTTTAGCTTTGCCGAAATATTAAAAAGCAACTTGTCCCTTTGAGAGTATGTTACTAATCAAAGACTAGATGACAAACAAGAATTAATATTAGATCACTTTAGAGGAAAACAAGAGATGAGGGGAAGAAAAGATCACAAGCAGTATATTAATACAATATTTGTGGATTTCTTCTCTGTTTCCTCCACTAACTGGGTGGTACTTTGAAGCTGTCAGAGATGTGATGACACATCCCATGAGCAGTAACAAGTAAGAGCCTGAAATCTCGACTCTTTCTGACTTGAAAAGATAAACTAAATGTAGGTTTTACTGGACAGCTTCAACAGAAAGTGTTGGCTGAATATCTGCTGTTTATGTTATAGTCAACTCTATATTCTGTTTTCACTGAACAGGGAATAATGATGATGCTTTATGGAAACAGTTATGATTTAAGTGGAAAAGTTGTGAGAAAAAAAAAGGATGTGCTAGAAAGTAAAAAAGGAGGAAGTGACCCTGAGAAACTGACATAGGGATAAAAGATTTGTGGTGGAAGGCTGAAGGAAAAAATTACTGATTTCCAGTAATATTAGGGTGGTGTGGCCAGTTTTGAATATCAATCAAGAAAGGATAAGATGTCCCCTTTCTCTGCAAGCCTGATAACAACAAGGCTAAATTTTAACTCGCGTTTTAGGGGGCTGACTTTCTAGGCTTGCAGAAAGTTGTGTGTGTGAGCATGTGTGCACCAAGAAGCGGACTGTGTTATTTGTTAGATGCGTGAGATATGAGAAGGCTCTGCTTTCTTAAAATATGACCAGAGAAAAGAACCCTTTACTATAGAAGAATTGATATATTTACAATTACTAAGGTGTTTCAATTATACTCCTTGGCTTCAGCCTCAGCCACAGACAGACCTTGCACTATTTAGTAATCTGAGATAGAAGGATTATCACAGAATCAGAATCAATTAAGTTGGAAAAGACCTCTGCGATCATCATGAGTCCAGTTTATGACTCAATACCATCTTGTCAACTCAATGATGGCACTGAGGGCCACATCATCTTCTCTTAAAACATCTCCAGGGACAATGACTCCACCCATCCCTGTGCAGCCCATTGCAATGCCCAGTCACCCTTTCTGTGAAGAACTTCTTCCTAATGTTCAACTTAAATTATGTAGAATTCCCGAAGAAACTGGGACTTTTATCTTGTTAAAGAAGTTATTCCTATTGAATGATCTTTCCCCAGCACTTTTGCATCCAGATGGGCTACAGAGAATCCATTGATAGCAAAGTAACATGCCCTTTGGTCTAGTATGTATTATGAATGTGTGGTTTCAAAACTACAGCTAGGCTCTGTGCAAGGCTTTCTGTACAACAGAATACCACAGATGAAGGAGGAGGAGATAAGGATGGAGCTGGGGGATTCTCCACTGCATTCCTCTTTATTCTGTAGCCACTAACTATCACAGATCCACACTTTTTTTTATTCCAGTGGTCTTTTTGTTATCAGCTGTCTCATGTGCTGCCTTACAGGACACTATTCCCTGGTTTAATGCATAACAAAGCTTAAAGTCTGTAGTTATTCTGTCCATAACATCTGAGTATGATTGGGAGTTTTTCAATTGTAAAACCCACATAAGCATTATTGTTTACCTTGAAATAGGTGATTGTTAAATTTTCTGTGATGTAATGGTGTCTTCTGTGGCACTGCAGAATCATTAAGTTTCTGAAACATACATATGCTTTGAATTTCTGCTGGAATGTAGAAAAAAAAAAGACTTTCCGAATGTTTTATTTCTAAATGGATCTATTTGGATTCTTTGTTCTTACAATTCACTACTGTTGTAAAAATAAATTGTATTTCTGAGAAGTTTTAACTGCTGAAGTTTTGACCATTTCCTTAATAGTGAAATACTTCTAGTAACTTGAGCTAGCCTAAAATGCCAAATTTTGCCCTCCCATGACCTCTACTCTTTCTGAGCCTGACTGTGTTTTTGCTACAGAATGCTGAGGTCTGGATTTCATTGTCAAGGAATGCCTTGGAAGGTAAGTTTTTCCACGTGACAGAGATAAGTGTTTGGCTTTCAAGGCCTCTTTATTATAATTCTTAAACCTTTATTTCCAAATGGGGAACAGAAGGAGTAATAAAAGTGTGCAAAATGTATGTTCTATGGCAGAGGTGAGTAGGTAATGTATCGAAATTTTAATGTACATACAGTTATGAGGGAACCACATCTTGGAAAATCTGACACAGTTTGCTTGTTGATGTTTTCTTTTTACTTTGTTCCCTCACACTTCTAAGAAAGAAGCACATATTGAAATGCAGATCAGAGAAAGATGATGGACTGAGGGCTTCACAGTAGTAGGATATAGACTTATTCACTCATCAGTCAGTCACACAGACAGCCAGTAATGGTACTCGCCTGAAGTCACTTCTCTTTACTGAATGCTACATAGGGCATATGAGTGAACTAAGAAACTTTTTATTCTTTAGGAGGTATACCCCCTGCTTACTTTCCAGCTTTCCTGGCAGATGCAACAGAGGCCAAGATTGAATTGAATAGTGACTGACAATAGTCTATAAGAAATTGGAAGTCCTTTTACCTTGGGTGAAGTCCTTGGATCTTGGGTGGTGTAGCAGGCCTCTTTTAGGCATTTGGATGAAGAGATGACTGTAAGACAGCAGCACAGGAACTGACATATTTGTCAAGCTAATGAGAAAATAAGAGTTACAACAGATTTAAAGTACTGCTAGGGCCCATGAAGATTTCCTGAGGTCTCTAAGAGGAAACAGGGTAGTTTTCTAAATGTGATGTTCCAGAGTGTTGCTGCCTGTTCTGAGCTTCCCCTCCCCCTCCCAAAGACATTTGCCCCTGCCACGTGCTCTGAGCGCCTTTATTCCAAGCGCGGGCAAAACCAAATGTAACTCAGACTCTTCAGCAGTGTCTGATTGGCCGGTCACCCCAGGCCTGCCCCCAGTCCTCCCCTTTCCCCTTCTCCTAATAAAAGAGACAATCGAGGGAGGCCCCGCACTCTCTTGGCTCAGCTATCTTCCTGTGAACATCTCTGGTTGTCTGTCTCATTTGAAAGCTTCTAACTGCAGGGAATTGAGCGAGCAGAGAGCTATATTTCTCCCTCTTTGCTTCTGCTGATGGTATTTGCTTTGCAGCTGATACAGGTACCGATTTTAGAGCTACTAAAGTGCTAGATCGCCCGTGCTACCTCTCTAGGCTGCTCGAGGCTTTCTAAGGCATTAAACCACTTGCTTAGCCGGTATAAAGCTGAAAAGATACCTTCCACACCAGAGGGCATCACAATGGACGTAAGATTTTCAATATACTGAAAAGCGGGCTGTGAGATACACTAACCTGAATGGGCTAGTACACTAAATGAGATACACAACTTCCATCTCAGTTAAGCGTATATGTGTTGTCCTGCTCAAGGACTCATGATTAGTCATTTTGTTTACTTCTAGATGACAACAGATAGTTTATAAAAGAGAAAGTAATACCCGGAAGCTAATTCTCTTTTCCTATTTACCTTACTTCCCATCCCACACGGGTATTTTTGTTAAAATAGTACATAACACTCATAACACAGAACTTGGGGGTAGAAAAAAAATTACCAGCAATTATCAAAAGACCCCCAAAACCATCTGAGGGAGCTTTTGAACAAGGAACTAAGATAATATTATCTAGAGTTTCATAATTGTAGCAAAATTATTGATTTTTTTTCTGATAAAATAAATAGTTGTACTCCTTTTTTTAAAAAAAATAATCCTAAATTTGAAAATCTTTTTAAGTAAAGATATTTAGGAGGTCTAAGTTATTTTATGTGAACAGATTCTAGAAATCTGTGTGAAATCAGAACACAGACAAGAATTTAAATTTGAACCATCTTGTTTGGAAGACTGCAGTCAAAATCAAAGCTTTAAATCAATCTAAATATGTAATAGTATGGAAAGTTCTTCTTTCAAAGGTGTATCCAACTTTCTACTATAAAAATAATATATGGGTTTTGCTACACTTGTTAAATTCTGCCAGCTCTCCTCAAAGTGCTAGGATTAATTTTTCCTCTACCATTGCTTCATTTCAAAATTTTTTCAGATTGTGTTTTGTTGTTCTTGCCATGAAACTTAATAGGCGACTTGCCCATCTCAAAAAGAATAGGGAAACATTATGCCTTAGCTCCACAATGATTTTGGACACAAAAGTTTGGCATTTACCCAAATATCTTTGACTGTCCTTTGTGACTTTCACTAATGAGGTGATTTTGAAAGCAAATCAGTTGACTCTTCTGACTTTAGAAGGAAAGAAACAAATTAATTTCCTGTTTGTTAGTCTAACTATTAGGTTATGGAAGTGCTTTGCTGAAGTATTGATCTTCATTGCATAAAGACTATCATCAACTCCAACTCTCTGCTCCTCTCTAAAGACAGCAACCTAAAACTAAATCATATAACATTACCCAGGTGCTTCTTGAACTCTGACACCCTTCTCAGACTTTACTCCTCCAAGGTGAACAAGCTAAGTAACCTCAGCTGCTATGCAGAATTTCTTCCCTTGAGGTCTTCCAGGATCTTGATCATCGTTCTCTGGACACATTCTAGTACTTTGACATCCTTCTTATATTGCAGCACTCAAAATTGCACATAGAACTCACAGTAAGGGAGATCCAGCACAGAACACAGAGGGAAAATCCCCTCCCTCAACTGTGCAGCAATGCTGTGCATGATGCATCTGAGGACATGGTTGACCCTCCTGGCTGCCAGGGCACTGCTGACTCATGTTCAACTTCCTGTCAACCCAAAGACCCAGATGTCTTTCCTTGGGGCTGCTCTCCAGCCTCGTTTCCCAGTTTGCATGTATGACCAGGATTACCCCCTTCCAGGTGGAGAATCCTGCACCTGTTAAAATGAATACAGTTCAGGATTGCCCAGCCCTCTATCCAAATCTCTCTGCAAGGCCCCTCTACTCTGAAAGAAGCCCAAAGTTTCTCCCATCTTTGTATCACTTACAACGTTTCTTAATGTATATTTGATTCCTGCATCCATGTAATTTGTAAAACCATTGAAGAACACTGACACTAAAACTGAGCCTTCAATTTGAGCCTCTCAAATGATTTGTTATCAAATAGTGTGCACATTTAGACATTTACATATACAGCAGCAAGCCCAACCATATAGGTAAGTCTAAGGTGCTTAAAAGATATATAGGGATCAAAACGTTGTTACTATTTGTGTGGGTAATGAACTCAGCTTTTTCAAGATCTGAAAAAAAGGACATTGAATTAGTTCTTTAAGTATACTTTCTTTTTCAGTAAGTCTAATAAGGGATAATGTCCCCCAAATCTTTTAAATCTGGATAAGTTAATAGCCAGAAACAGTAACGCTGGCTTGCACATTGCAGTAGAATGTAAGGAAAAGAAAAACAAAAAAAAATGCTCTTGCAAAAGAGCACTAAGAAACAATAGTAATTCTAATACATGTTTTAAGTTTGCTCTCTTTTACATGCGTGGCTAGTTAATGTCATCAACTGCAATACACTTTAACAAGTTAAGGATGATTTTAATTTGTCTTTCTTTTGTGAATCATTTGCTTACTTGCCATTTGTTTTTCTTCCAAAAGGCTGTTAATTTCCAGTTTCTGTCACTGTGAATATCAAAACCAGGATTGGATTTCGAGAAAACAAGCATTTATAAGTTCATTTTTCATTGTCTTTTACTCTTATCCCTGAAGTTCATGCACCCTAAGCTTTTTAAAAACTCTGGTGCATTCAAATTTCCTTTGTTCTTTTACTGTTTCTTCCTGTAACTCAACCATTACTTTTCTTAGTGTCTCTTCATTAAATCCTTTGTTATACCTATTTTGTAAGGAGTTCCTAAACAAAAGAGGGTGCGTAGTGCATCTGATGTCTTTTGGTACACTTTCTGTATGACAAGTTTTCAGTAGATCTGATGGATCTTATGCATATAACCTTTATTGTGAAGGCATTACATATTTTATGTTTATTCTGCTCACTCAGCATTTCCAGAAAGCAAAAAAAAAAAAGTGGCCAAAGCTTTTAATTTTCATTGGAACAAGAGTTTTCCATAAAGAACTGTGGAAAACATCTTGTTTCGTGGCTCTTGGTCCAGG
The DNA here is from genome assembly GCF_009650955.1 of Corvus moneduloides. NCBI lineage: Eukaryota > Metazoa > Chordata > Aves > Passeriformes > Corvidae > Corvus > Corvus moneduloides. Next base: position 40,498,018 of record NC_045511.1, read on the forward strand.
GATTTTCAGTACCTGATGGAATCAGTGTCAACCTAGAAATTTAGAGTGAAAAATCATTCATATTGAGAGCCTGATGTTTGTACTCCAGCATTTTTTAGTCATTTTGCTTCAGGCAATTGGAATGCATCCCCTGGGCTTATTTCATCCATATGTTCCCGGAGTGCTCTCTGATATGAACGAAAATACAAATGGAGACAATTGGAATATTTGTTTCAAGATCATACTCCTTACCCAAACAAAACACTAAAGTAGATACATCCATAAACTGTTGGTTCTGCTTACCTGATTTCCTATTTCTTGCAAATATTTTCCAAATCACTGTTCTCCTTTGCATATCTGAAGCTTCTCCTTCTATAATTATTGATTACTTTGTTTTGTGGAATATTTTGAAGTAAGTTTACCTGTAATCTGATGAGTCATGTTTAGAGAATTATAGAGGTGTGTTTGGGGAAAAAAGGCTAAATTTCATGGAATCAGAATAGTTTGGATTGGAAGGCACCTTTTAAAGGTCAACTGCAATGATCAGGGACATCTACAACTGGATCAGGTTGCTCAGAGCCTCATTCCACCTGACCTTGAATGTTTCCAGCTACCATCCATCACCTCTCTTGGCAACTTGTCTCATTGTCTTACCACACACATTGTAAAAATATTCTTTCTTATAGCTAATTTAAATTGACTCCCTTTCAGTGTAAAGCCTTTCCCCCTCATCCTATCACTACATGCTCTTGTAAAAAGTCTGTCTCCCACTCTGTAGACCCCCTCCAGGTATTGAAATCCTGCTATAAAATCTCCCTGGCGCTTTCACATCACCACGCTGAACAGTTCCAACTCTGTCAGTCTGTCTTCATAGAAGATGTGCTCCAGCCCTCTGATCATCCTCATGGGCTCCTCTGGACTTGGTCCAATAATGTGATGTCCTTCTTGTGTTTGGTGCTCCACAGCTAGATGCAGCAGTCCAGCTGAGGTCTCACCAGAGCAGAGCAGAGGGGCAGAATTGCCTCCCTCAACCTACTGGCCACACTGCTTTGGATGCAGCCCAGGATGTGTTTGATTTTCTGGACTGCAAGTGCACATTGTTAGGTCATGTCAAATTTTTTGTCCATCAGCACCCCCAAGTCCTTCTTGGCAGGACTTCTTGTAATCCCTTTATCCCACAGCCTATGTTGATACCAGGGGTTGCCCTGACCCAGGTGCAGCATCTTGCACTTGGTTTTGTTAAACCTCGTGAGGTTCCCACGGGCCCAGTTCTTGAGCTTGTCCAGGTTCCTCTTGGTGGCATCCTGTCCTTCAGGTGTGGAAACTGCACCACTCAGCTTAGTGTCATCAGCAAATTTGCTGAGGGTGCACTTGATCCCTTTGTCTATGTCAATGATGAAGTCTTCAAACACTACTGGTCTCAATACAGACTGCTGAGGGACACCCTTTGTCACCAGTGTCCATTGAGATAATAAGTCATTGACCTCTACACTCTGGATAAGATTGTTTAAACCAATTCAATTCATGGAATGGTACACCCCTCAAATCCATCTCTTTCCAATTTAGAGAACAAGATGTTGTCAGGGACCATGTCAAAGGCCAGATAAATCTGGAACTCATCCATGTAAATGACACCAGTAACTGTCCATGGATATAGTCAATCCATCATAAACCACTGGGTTAGTTGGGCAGGACTTGCCCTTGGTGAAGCTGCACTGACTATCTCTGATCACTTCTGTGTCCTTTCTGTGCCTTAGCACAGCTTCTAGGAGGATCTTTTCCAGGATCTCCCCAGGCACAGAGGGGAGGCTGACAGGGCGGTAGTTCCCAGGGTCCTCCTTTCTACCCATTATAAAGATGGGTACAATATTTCCCTTTTTCCAGTCCCCTGGGACTTCACCTGACTGCCATGACTTTTTAAGCTACTTTTCAGTAGCTTGGCAACTACATCAGTGAATTCCCTGAGGACTCTTGAGATGAATTCCATCAGATCCCATGGACTTATGTATATTGAGGTTTCTCAGGTAGTCATGCACCTGATCGTTACTTACAGTGGGACTTTGCTCCCCTAGTTCTTGTCTTGCATTATATCCAGTTGAGAGGTATGGGAAGATGAGGTGCTATGGAAGACTAACGCAAAACTTGTTTATTATCCCTTTTGTTCTTGGAATAATGTTATTTTTCTTTTAAAAATATCTTATGGCAGATGGATTTAGGAACAATAAGAAATGGTGATTTCTTTTAGCTTTAATGTCAGATTAAATGCCAGATTTTTACCTGAATGTCAAGGAACAAGCAGCTTGGATAGTCACATACTATTTCTTTGTATAAGTGACAGGACATAAAATAGTGTTGTTGGCAGAAACTGAGCAGAACAAAATTAACCAAAAGGTAAAATCTGAAACTTAGCAATGGGTAAAAAAGTCACAGAATACATGGTGTTCAGTCAGTAGCATCCAAGAAATTTCTTGTTTCTGGAGTCCCTGTGTCTCTGAACAGAGTAAAAGCAAAAATGTCATCATGAAAGTGTTGACAGATGGTTTTTATGAACTGTAGAGTAAGTTTGACACATAATGCTTTTGAAGAACACTGTATGGAATAAACTAGGCTGCAATATTTTTTAGATTAATTATTGTGACTGTGATCTTCCACTATGGTTATAAACATTCTTTATACAATTTGAGGTTATATGTTTTCCTTTTGAACTTTCCCTTTGACAATAACACGTTATTCTTAGCATGCAATTTAGACAGCCTATACTTAATGAAATGTGGCACACTTTTTCTGGATCTGACATGTTTTGTATTGTGTGGTCTGTTTCTGATGTTTCAAGATGTCTGTAAAAATAAAAAATAAGAAAAAGAGCTTGTGAGGTTTTTTTCTTGCCTTTAAATGATAATCTTATGCATTGCTGAAAATGTAATTTTAAAAGATTAGTGTAATCTATCACCTCACTTTCCTTTTCCATTAATTTAGACTAAAATATATTTTCAAACACTGATTGTTACATGATCCATACCCTTGTGCATAATATCTTTAGAAAGTAAATTAAAAGTAAAGATGCTTTGGACATTTTGTATATCTTTAAGCTATTGTTATCCATTGATTGCAGTTTGTGCAGTATGGAATAGAAGACCAACATCTTAAAAAGAAAATGTAGTCATATTTCAGAGGCTGTGGGAAGAGTCTTCCTTTCTTGCTCCTAACATGTATTCCTCTGCTAGCACTGAAACATGACAGGATACTTGCCAGTTAGAATTTCAAAAATACGAACAGAAAAACTTCAAATTAAAAAAACTTAAAATTTTGCAATATCAAAACCCAAACTGCTCAGCTTTATTGATTCCATGATTTTATGAAATTTATGAAATTATAAGTTCAAGGGAGATGGAAATAATTGCTGTTAGAGGTCCAAATTAATATTGGATGGATATTCTTTGTTTGCCTGCTTAACATCAGTATTTCACCTTTTTCCGAGAGCCATCTTTATGCTAGTGGGGATATAACCTCTTTGGTGTGTATGTGTTTCATTTTAGTATGAATATTCACATTGTTTAGTGAAACAAATAAATGAAAGGGCTCTATTTCTTGCATACTGATATATGTGGGTTATACTTTGCATGTTTTTAATTTAATAGGGCAGTACTTTCCATTAAAAGATGTCTCTCATTACAAGGAATGTTGTTATGGAACTGTCTGCATTAAGCTTGATTCTCACTCAATTTAAAAGAAATACTTTGGAAACAAATACATCAAAGCACAGGAAAATGGTTAATAGGCATTCTGGTTTTAAACAGATGAGCAAATTCATGTGATGAGTGGGGCCTCTGGGTCAAATAAAGTAACCAAATAATCTTAAATGGGGTGGCAGAATTTGTGTAAAGAACCCTACTGACCTATATATGCAGCTTTCTGGCTTTTCTTTAATAACCACTTGTTCTTTCCCTGATACTGAAGAAATGATGCTCTTTTTAAAACTATTTTTTTCTAAAGCTGACCCTTTACATGGGGAAACTGTTTCATTCTTCCTCTGTAAAATGCACTAGTTAGCAAGTGATATTCTTACTGTCCAATTCAAATCCTATGTACATCTTCTATTGCCAAAACCTTGCTTACACTAGGTTCAGCTTTAGGAATGAAGTTTGATGATCTCAGTCTGGTTCCTGGTGAATAGCTGCTCATATTGCAAGAGAACTTCTTAGCAGATACTACTGATTTTCAAATGTGTAGAAGAACTTTTTAATGATAAAACAGTTGAAAGGACAAAAATACAGAACTACTCACACATTCTTCAATGTTCTATCATCTAAGAAAAATGCAGTAAGTTTCTCATACATTTAATGTGATTTTTTGTTAATGTTTCAATTACCCTGTCAAGTTACATTTCTATTATAAGAAAATTATTAATTATATTACAAATTTAGCACTCTCCTAAGTTCAATATGCACGTAGAAAGCAAGAAAAACTACAATTATTACTTCCTCTACAATCCCTGGGAGAAAAGATCTGAATTTCTAATCATTCCACTATTCTTTCTTCAAATACCTCCACATCTGTATCTGGAGCAAATCATCACTTCCAGGCTTAGTCCCTGATTTTATGACTAATTCAAGTAATCAGCACCCTGGACCCATGGGGAAATAATTGCACTCCAGTTGAGGTTTTTAAGGGAACACAAGTAAAACAATACAGAACTCAAACTTATGTGGATAGTGTTGTTAGGCCCTCTAGTCTAAATTTCTTTTGAAAGATGAACCTTCTTTGCTTTTCATATCTCCTGAAAATGTGGGGGGAGGTTGTTTGTTTATTTTGGCTATTTTTATTTAAGGATTTTAATTAGTTGAAATTTTATGGCTACAAGGAAGTGTTTTGTTTCTTAATATAAATTTTCTCATGATGCTTTGAAATTTAAAGCTCTCATATAATGGCATATTGCTTATGGCATTAACTAGTAGGTTTATTTTTTGCTTTGTTTTATTTTTTTAAAATCAAGAAATAAATATTAAATTTAGATTAATAAATCTAAAATGAACAGAAAAGTAGTCTTCTGGAGGCAAAGGGGTATAAATTCTCAAGTATGATGTGGATTTAGTGGTGGTTTAAAAAATTAACTATTTACTTAGCAGTTCATAAGGGTATTCATGAATCAAACCTAAGGTGTTGCAGTTGAATACTGTAATTTTAAGAGTTAAATATACCTTAAAACCCTATTATTCTCATTCCCGGTTAAGTATCTGTTTCTGGTTCAGGACATATGTTATTAGATCCTGCAGAATTACAAATATTGTAGTTTGCATAATTTCTGAGCCTGTGGGATAGAGACATCAGTCTCTGGGTTACTGACATTTTAAACTTGGTGTCAGTTTTTAGACTTTTGTCTGTTTTGCCAAACTCAGTCATTATTGTTTGAGCCAGTTGGACAAAAAAAGCAGGTCTGTCTGGCTGTTCTGGCAGGCATTTCTTCCCAGCTGGTCTGTCTATAGTTGGTTTCTGCTGGATGTCCAAGTAATTAGCAATTTGGCCCTTGGTGAAAGGCTTTTAAATGAGAGGAGGTGTTCTAACCAATCAGTAAATCACTGGTCCTTTCCCACTGTCGGGTCTAATAAATATTATATGGTAGATGGCCCATACTTGTTCCCTGACTGCTAAATGTTCTGCTTTTATCTCCTCTAATTCCTATGGGAGTTTTTTTAAGAGAGCTGACCAACGTCCTGACAGAAATTAATGGCAGAAATTACACACTAGTGATTTGGATAGATTTTGTCTTTAAATAAAGAATATAAATAAATAAATAAATTAATTAATTAATAAGGAAATGCCAAACAAAACCAAACAACCAAAAAACCCTCCAAACCAAAACCAACATTTCTCCCCATGCCTCCATGTCAACAACCCCCAAAAAACAATTCTTTTTTTCTTTTCATAGATTCTGAGTAGATGCACAAAGGAAATTTGATATGCATAGCTGTTCATGTAATCCCCACTTTGAGTGAAAAGTTTAGCTTTCCTGTCCAAATACTGGATAGAGCAAACAAAACAGTATCTCTGACACTTTAGGACAATGACAATTCATCTCTCTCACACTGTGCGGATATATTTTCAGTAGAGAAGCAGATTCCATAGCCTGTGAATGGTGCTTTCCTAAAGCCACCTCTTGGAGAATGGTTACAAACACTTTATGAGTGCTCAGGCATCTATGGATTGTAATGTTAACATATTTTTAGCATGAGGATAAAAGAGAAGGTTTGTAGAGAGAGTTGATAGCTTTTATCTGACTGCATCTTTACATTGATGGAAAACCAGCATGCTATAAGCACTCTAAGCTTGTCTTCGGGGGAAAATTATGCTCAAAAATAATATTTGCCGAAGTAAATTTGGTATAAGCAAGTCAGCGGAAATCTGGAGGAGATTATATGTTTAAAGGAATTCAGGTGCACAGAATTGTTTTTTTTCATCCACAGGAGAAATTCACAAATATAAAATTTGTAATTTTTAGTTTATATTACATTTAAATTTCATTTTATAGCATGTGATTTACATCTAACATGAACATAGTAGCATGCAGGGGAGAATATCTACTAAGGACATAGAAGTGAGTCATTAAAAAAGGTGACAATTGCATTGGGATGTGAGTCTTTCACGTCCTAAGTCAGTCTGAATTGCAGTGCTGGGTAGCTGACACAATGGGCCATATTTTTTCCATTAGATATATAATGCCAGAAAACTTTTTGACGTCAATGAAAGTTTTGTATATGCCTATGAAGGGAGAACTTGTCCCACTGTGGTTTTCTATGTTATTGTGTATTTTCCAACAATAATAAAGGGCAGCCTCTGTTTGTCTTTCAAAGTGCAACTTTGCTACCCGGATTTCAGAGGCTTTGGCTGTGTTATTACTCAGTGTGGAACAACTGAGTTGGGATAGAGAAGGAAAGATTCATATGTGCACAATAGAGCTACAATTTTCATATAGAAAAATTGCCATTCACATGCTGGGGGTGGGGTGAGGAGGAGGCACAGGATACGCGTTCCAATAGTTAAGAATCTTTTTCATATAACCATATGACACCACATCACAAGTGGTATCATATATCCCCACATCACAAGGCTTTGAGAAATTATGGCATACACTGATACATACCACTTGAAGTGAAAGGAAGATGGCAAATATATTGACCTTATATTGACCAACAGAAAAGTTACTTTACAGAGACTGTGGCCTGCAGATCCATTAAAGCTTATTAGTTTGAGTGTAAAGTCATTGTTTTAAAAAGTCCTGCTTTACAATCTGTGAAAATAAGCCATAAAGCATGTGTACGGTATATAATTATCTCTTCTTGTCTCATTTCATACACCAGTGTTTGGAAGGCATTCAAATTCATGGTTTTGTTTAATTAAAGTGTTATAATTAGCCTACTAATATAGTCATTCACTCATCATGTAACTGAATTCCAAGATGCTTTACATGCACATTTTTAATCAATTACGCTGTATGTTATCGCAGATCTTCTCTTTCTTTTTTTAATGGATATAAGAAAATGTTTATTTTAATCATTTACCTTCTCCTCTTATGATCTGTGTACAGATCAGCATGTTGGACTAACTTAAGCCTTTAGAAGACAGTATGAGTTCAGAAGAGAAATTTCTTCTTACAAAGATAAATTTAGAAGTCTACATCATATTTTGATCAGTGGATTGGGGTACAACAGAACAATATATATATATATAATTAAAGCTATTCATGACAGTATATGTAGTTGAGCTAAGAAAAATTACAGAGTATTTATCACATTTTCAAAAAAAATTGCAGATGGTAGAAAGCTGAAGATGTATTTGTTTTATTTGTGGACTATAAGAGGTTTAAGCCATGAAGTTATGGAAGACTACCCATTTTTCTTTTTCCTGTGATGGTTGCTTCCACACTTATGTCTTCTTATTCCTTTCATTTAGACTAGTAAATATCTTTAGGACCACATATCTCCTTGTTTTCTTCACCAATGACTAAGAGATGAGTAGAAGTGGGAGCGCTCATATAGTCATGAGTTTTGGTCATATTGATTCATTTGAAATCATTTGATTGGTATCATTTGAAATATGATGATATGTTTGAAAAACTTCCTCATTCTTTTGTTGGTTTGTCCTTTCTTCGGTGTTTTGGGTTGTTTTCTTTGGCAGTTTGTTGTTTTGTTTTTTTTTTACTGATTCCAGCAAATTTATGATTGTACTTAAAATTAAGTATTTACGTGTTATCCTGAGTACAAAGGAACTTACTTGCCCATGTGATTCTGAAAAACTTGCACTAAAAAAAAGGAGGGCAGGCTTATGACTTAGTAAAATAATAGGCTAAAGTTCCTGTTTGTTTTTATTGTATTTATTTCTTTCATATTTGAATACTTAAAGATTATGGAAATATCATTTGCATTCTTCAAATGCAAATGTGATTTAATTTCTATTCATAGCAGAATCTTTTCTGACACCTTTTTTTTTCAGGTGCCTACAGGTTTTGGATTATGTTTAGGAGTACAACCCAGTCAAATGTTAGGATTGTGGATGTCTGATCCATAGCTCTTTGTGAGTACATACTGTGTCATACAGTATCTTCAGTGCGTGGAGTTTGTTTTTATTAGAACTCAGAGTGAAAGAGTGGCTGATGACCTTGACACATAGAAAAGTTACATGAATGGTATGATGAACATAAATAGGGCATGCTTGCATATTGTTACTTGTAACATAAATAGAAAAAAACCTTTTAAAATTAACAGGCATCAGTTTTTAAATCAAAGTACTTTTTCTATGGCCCATGTAACTGAATCGTGGACTTGAATAGCACAAGATTTCCTGCTGGTCAGAAATACAAATTAATTCAAATGGTGAGTAGGTAAGCCATGGAATATAACTCCCATCTAAAGGCTATTACTGCAAATGTCTCTAAATAACCATCATCTCAGAAAGATTTACAGTTCAGATTGTCAGAAAGTAAACCAGTGACAGTATTCATGGCATCCTTTCCTGTTCATACAGTCTTTTCTTAAACATATATTCTTGGCAGCATTTTCAAATTAGATTGCTTTTTGATCTCACATGTTGCTAGACATGTATGAACTGCAGAGGTTTGCCCTTAAGCCTGGAGCAGTGGTTAAGTAAGCAACCATCACATATACTTAATTTTTAACCCCATTGGAAACATTCAGAAAGCAATCACATATTTGAGGGTGTTTGCAGGCAACACAATGATTGAAAAGAAGACTGTGTTATGAGAATAAAATCAGAAAGAACATATCTAGTTCACCCACAAAATTAATATAAAATCATTGGTGAGGTTCTCTGAGCTTTCAGACATTCAGTGGAGAAACAACTCCAGAGAGCACGTCGGGTTTTTATCTTATTGAAGCCCACACCTAATTAACATGCACATCCTTCCCTGTTTGTGTCCTTGTTTGCTCTATGTAAACAACTTGAAATAGCTGGTTTCCCTTGTGTTCAAACAAGCAAAAACCTTTGATACTATGAAGAAAATTAGTAACAGGTGAAAGACCATGTTTAACAATGTTGGGACAAAACAGCAGTTTGCTTTAAAGTATTTGTCCTCTAATCTTCTTTAATTCCTAACAGATAATAACTGTTGTCTGTCAGCAGAACGCACATATATCAATTTCTCTGAAGCCCCGTGTAGTAAGAATACACATGAGAAAAAACACTTTAGTAATTTTGATCATATAGACTAAAGAAGTGTGAGGGAACATAGGAAATCATTGAGATTTACATAGGCATATTTGGCTTCCTTTTCATATTTACTTAAACTGCACAAGAAAAATTGAATTGGGTTATCTCGCTCTAAGGATAAACTATTATCAGAATACATATGTGCTGTGATCAAATGCAGTTAAGGTGTTCGTGGTGTAGAAAGAGATTGTAACTTACAATGCTCTTTACTGATTTCAATTTTGGATTATTCAATTTTTGTCTTTCTATGTGCTTTGTCACCATTCCTGTGCTTTTTTGATGTTTGTTTTCTCACACACAAAGAAGGTGGAGGGTTTTGGTGTTTTTTGAGTATTCTAAATAAGTTCCTGTATGTTCCAAAAAGTCCTCTAAAAGGCAAATACTCTCTTTAGATTTAAATTTCCCTTAAGAACCATATTTGCCTTATTTTGTATTTTCAATATAGAAAATATTCACTCAATTTTCCCCCAAATGAATACATTTGTTTTCCTACTGTTAAAATGAAAGAGGCCTGATAAAACAGATTAGATCATTCATAGTCAATTTAACTTGGAAATCTCAGTCATTATGACACCATTATGTTTGTTTTCAGAAAGAGAGGTTTCTACCAAAGATTGTTAGCAAGAGCTTAGCAGTTGTTCCTAGCTGCTGAGCTCTTCCAAAAAAAGGAAGCCCAATCACATCATCATATGTTCTAGAAGGACTTCTAAAGACTAGTGTTTCAACCTAATTCACTGCACTAAGAAGTGACACAGAAACTGAACACAAAAGCAGATTTAAGATGGGTTACATCATACCATTTCATAGATCTTGGTTAGTAAAAATTAAGAAAGGGGAGGGAGAACTGCTTAAAAAAAAAAGGCAAAAAAGGGAAAACAAAAAAAGCACTTGCTTGTCAACTTCTTTTGAGTAACTCTAAAGGAAATAATTGAAAAATGCCTGGTTTGTATATAGTCTTCTGAAGAGTTTGTGAACTCCTTCTTGAAGACTCTGACACCCAAATACCACTTCAGCTGGACTCCAGAACTGAAGCTTCTGGTATATACCAGAAATTGATGTACAGTGATTAGCCACAGTTCAGTAAGTGGCTGTAAGTGGCACTGTGACTTTTACAAATTCAGCATACTTTGCAAAAATATGAGAATACTGGTTTCGGGTGTGAAATTCTACTGTATAGAAGTTTCCTACACTTTGTTCTTACCAGTGTCCAATCCCCCCTGCAAAAACAAACAAACAAACAAACAACCCCCCCCCCAAACCCACTAAATCAACCAACCAACCAACCAACCAACCAACCAAAAAAACCCCCAACCAAACAACAACAACAAAACCCAAATTGTTTTTCTCCTGTTATTTACATGAAAAATATTTAAACCATTACTGAATTTGAATAAAAGTGTGTATGGTCAAAAATGACAGAAAAAAGACTGCTGCTTAGAGCATCTGATGCAATGAAAAATAAATGTTTATCTAGTGTTTCTCCATCAGAAAACAAAGATACTTTCTACATAGAAATTAAGTGCTATGCTGTGTATGATAGCATGTGAGACAAGCATATGTTATGGTCTGAAAATGAGATTGCATATTGCTCTAGTATGTAACATAAAAGAACTTCATTTTGGCATGGGGAATGTTCAACTCTTCCTTACCAATAGACTTCTGTAAAATATTTCATAAGGTTTAACTTAAACATGTTTATTTACACAACATGTGCTATTTTCCAAAAATGTTCTCTAAATTGAAAATGTACTGCAAATTCACCTGGGATAAGAAACCTATAGCCCAGGTGTTGTGAAGAGGAATCAACTTTTCTGGAGAGAAATGAACTTATCTACTTGCTTACTTAATTTCAAAAATACAGTTCCACATTCTGACTGACAGACTCTGAGACCTAAATATAAGGACCCTCAGCAAGAAAGCTGCCAGTTTTTTCTCCTTGTCTTTGCATCTCTCTACAATGGGCACACTGCATGCCATACCAGAAACATGAGCAGACCTGGGTTTTAGGTTTGGGATTTTTTAGCTTTTTGATGCAAGCTCATTTGGGGTAAATGTTTTATTTCCTGCTTTGCACTAGCATAAAAGCAGCTGAAGTCTTTCAAAAGCAAGAGCAAAAAAGAAATAAAGACTTTCTGTGTTAACTAAGATATTATATTAAAAATGAAGTAGTTTGCTGTATGACACTTAGAAGGGAAAATATTTTTTGTTGTGATCTTCATATGAAAAACCAACTAAAAAAACTTTAGAGCTCTTTATCCTTTCAATTACCCTCTTCTTTTCTGTCCCTTCCTACCATCTCTCTTCCCCTCATCTTTCTCTCTCTCTCCCTTCTCCTTCACCTCCCTTTTTGTTCCTGGAACATTCTGTTTCTCTTTTGAGCTAACAAGTTTGCTGTGGCCCTGTGTCTCATTCCCTTCCAGGCTTGCAGCTGTTTTGGCAACAGAAGAAAAAATCCCCATAACAAATCAAATAAAAGCCCATTCTGTGAAGAGGAATTGAAAACAGCAGGCCTCAAAGAGGACTGCACATGAGATGCCTTGTTCTGGCTTTCAACACGACTCAAATCAGAAACACATTACCATAATCTGAAACAGCCCACTGCTAACACAAGACAGATGGTGGGTAATAACCCATGCATCATTAATAAATAAATTCCAGCATTAAAGGCTTTACAAAGTATGACAACATTATCTGGGCAAAATTACTGCCCCTTTTCCACCCCCAGCATTATTTCACTCTCTTGTGGGTCTCTTTCACTCCCTCTCTCTCCCTTTTAAAGTGATTGTTCTTTTGAAGGAAATTAAACATGGTGCAAGTTTTAATCACATGAAAGCTATCTTAGTGTGTAAGTCTGAAACTCCATAAGGGAAAAATAAAATAGCTGCCAAAGTCTAATTGCTCCCATGTACTTCTATTGGATCAGCAAATGATGATTTATTGCATTGCACTCCACTAGCTGTCTTTGCCCTCTCTCATATTCTACTATTCTTTTATTTCACTACAAATTCAGGCAAGAATTTTGCATTGTGTTTTCTACTAAATTGTAGGATATATGTATAATTTCTCAGCTTTCCTTCTACAAAGTGTTTCATATGTCTTCTCCCTTTTCTTTCTCACTTATTTCAGAGATAATTTTTGAGTAAAATATATACCTTTAACAAATGCTGGAGAGTACATATAATATAATAAGATTGACCTACCACAACAATTTTTTGCCTGACCAACAGGAGTATCACTTGCAAAGGGAAGAGAGAGCAGATGGGATGAAATTTTTACAGTTTGTTTCACTGTTATGAGCTTGAATCCCAGGTGAATTTTGAAGTCTGTATTTCCAGAGTTCATAGCACTTAGCACTTAGCACGGGGCTGCAAGTCTGTCATAAAGACCAAAGAGGATGTGGAAGTCTGTTTGTGTCTGTGTGGTGGGTTAATCTTTACTGGACACCAGATGGCTGCCAAACCATTCTTATCACTTCACCTCTTCAAAAGGACGGTGGGAGAAAACACAGTTAAGAATCGTGGGCTGAGATGAGGAAAGAAGATCACTCACAATTACACAGAATTGCAGAATATTCTGAGTTGGAAGGGACCAACAAGAATCACCAAGACCAAGTCACAAGTGAATGGCCCATGTGGTGACTGAACCAGCAACCCTGGTGTTGTAAGCACCATGCTCTAAACAACTGAGCTAATCTCATGGGCATGGGCAAAAGAGATTTGACTTGAGGAAATGAATTTAATTTATCACAAATTTACTGTAGTAGAGGAGGAAGGTGAGAAATAGGAACAAAAGTAAAAACATCTTTCCCCGACCCCTCCCTTCTTCACAGGCTCAATTTCACTCCTAACTCCTCTACCCTCCACTCCCTTCTTGACTAGCCCAGAGGAATGGGAAATTTGGGCTGAAGTCAGTTCATAGCCCTTCATGTTTGTCTCTTTTTCTTTCTCACTGTTTTCCCTGCTCCAGCCCTGAGCCCCTCCCAGGGGAGAAAGCTCTTAATGAACTTTTCCTATGTCGGTCCTTTCTGGGAACAACAGCTCTTCAAGAACTGCCTCAGCATGGATTCTTTCCATGGGCTGCAGTCCTTAGGAACAGACTGCTTCCATATGGGTCCCCCATGAGATCATTGACCTGACAGCAAGCCTGAATCAGCAGGTGCTCCTCTCCATGGGCTACAGCTCTGGTGAGGCACCTGTCCCTCTGTGGGCTCCCCCAGGCTGCAGCTGTTTTCAGAACATGGCCTGCTGTATCACAGACCTCCACATGCTGCAGGAGAATTTCTGCTGCAGTGGCTAGAGCACCTCCTTCCCCTCCTTTTCCACTGACCTTGGTATCTAGAGGGCCATTTCTCTGACACATTCTCACTCTCTTCTCCCAACTGCTGTTTCACAGCGGATTTTTTATACTTTCTTAGATACATTGTCACAGAATGACTACAAACATCACTGAGGGGTTCAGTTTTGACCAACAGTGGGACAGTCTTGGAGCCGGCTGGCAGCGGCTCCCTGTAGCCTGGGGGCAGCTGCTGGTGTCTTCTCACATCTCTCGCAGTCCCTTCCTGCCTCCAAAACCAGCAAGCAAACTCAGTAAAATATCGAAACTACCATGACTCTCTGTGAACGGAATATATTTTACTCTAAACATTATCCTGATTTCTGGATTTTTCTGTTGCTTGCTTTGATGACTCACTAACGAAAAAATGCCTGAGCTGAAGCAATGAATAGAGCACCCACCATAGCTGGGAGTAGTGGGTTGGCTAAGATTCTACCCAAGTAAATTCCAGCATGAATATTTACATTTGGAATCTCATATGTAATTTAGATACTCTCCATATATTTATCATATTTTTAAATTCCTGATGTAAATGCCCTTTTACCACCAGTACAACTAAATGTTATTTCCCCTAGTAGTAATGATTGGAGTTCTTTCTAGTAGAAATGATTGGAATTCTTCCTGGTTTATATATTTGTTTACTATTCTTTCACAAGACAAGTTAGATAGATGCAAATTTTTTAATATAATGAAATGTTCCAAATTATTTTTTTTCCAGTTAATGGATAGAATTGTATACCTTTCTTCAAAAAGGAATTTTCGAGGGTGCAAAAACATTTCTGATTTGCAGGTACATTGCAGCTATATGATGGTGTGTGTCTTTGGTCATAACTGTCCTTGTGACTTGCTACCTTAGTTCCTACAAAGACCACAGCATGGGTACCTCTGAAATACCTTACATGAAACTTATCTTCTGCACAACACAATGTCATGCTTACTAATTGTCATGGGATTTAATGAACATTACAGTGTTGAACTGAAGTTTACCAGACAATATCATCCAGAGCATACATTTCTAAGGTCAGTAATGGAATCATATTTATTCTCAGGTTCTTTCTCTGTTGTATAAAAGTTACTTTAACAGTTAGACACAGCTAATTGAGAAATCCTTTTTACACAGGGGTAACAGAGTCCAGAAATCGGGAAGAACAAACCTCAAATTCTAAGTACTCTGATGAAGGGGTCTCAGTGAAACATGTACTACACAGTTAATTTACTTGGCTCAGTTTTCTGGGTTTGTTCACTTTTAGGGCTGCTGTTGTATTAAAGCAACCTGAAAAACAAGAGCTTTTCCTCTATCTTTAATTTACTTAAAGCAGTAGGAGGAATGATTGAAGATAGTAATGGTATGATATATTGAATGCATATGCATACTATAATGCATCTTATTAAAAAAATTTAAAAGTAAAAGTAGTCTTATACTCTTTCTAAAAGCTACTTGGAGAGCGAGGAAGGAAGGAATTCGGAAGGAATTCGGAAGGAAGGAAGGAAGGAAGGAATTCGGAAGGAATTCGGAAGGAATTCGGAAGGAAGGAAGGAA
The DNA here is from genome assembly GCF_009650955.1 of Corvus moneduloides. Classification (NCBI taxonomy): domain Eukaryota; kingdom Metazoa; phylum Chordata; class Aves; order Passeriformes; family Corvidae; genus Corvus; species Corvus moneduloides. The sequence goes on from NC_045511.1 coordinate 40,513,589, forward strand.
GGAAGGAAGGAAGGAAGGAAGGAAGGAAGGAAGGAAGAAAGGAAGGAAGGAAGGAAGGAATTCGGAAGGAAGGAATTCGGAAGGAAGGAAGGAAGGAAGGAAGGAAGGAAGGAAGGAAGGAAGGAAGGAAGAGGAAGGAAGGAAGAGGAAGGAAGGAAGGAATTCGGAAGGAATTCGGAAGGAAGGAAGGAATTCGGAAGGAAGGAAGGAAGGAAGGAAGGAAGGAAGGAAGGAAGGAAGGAAGGAAGGAAGGAAGGAAGGAAGGAAGGAAGGAAGGAAGGAAGGAAGGAATTCGGAAGGAAGGAAGGAAAGGAAGGAAGGAAGGAAGGAAGGAATTCGGAAGGAAGGAAGGAAAGGAAGGAAGGAAGGAAGGAAGGAATTCGGAAGGAAGGAAGGAAGGAATTCGGAAGGAATTCGGAAGGAAGGAAGGAAGGAAGGAAGGAATTCGGAAGGAAGGAATTTGGAAGGAATTCGGAAGGAAGGAAGGAAGGAAGGAAGGAATTCGGAAGGAAGGAATTCGGAAGGAAGGAAGGAAGGAAGGAAGGAAGAAAGGAAGGAAGGAAGGAAGGAAGGAATTCGGAAGGAAGGAATTCGGAAGGAATTAGGAAGGAAGGAAGGAAGGAAGGAAGGAAGGAAGGAAGGAAGGAAGGAAGGAAGGAAGGAAGGAAGGAAGGAAGGAAGGAAGGAAGGAGGGAAGGAAGGAAGGAAGGAAGGAAGGAAGGAATTCGAAAGGAATTCGGAAGGGAGGAAGGAAGGAAGTTATGAGTTTTCCTGTGGTTAAAATATTGGAAGGGAAAAGACCAGAAGAAGGGAGACAGTGTGTGCAAATGATATCAGTACATTTAACTCCATAACATTTGAGTGGTATTTTGCATGGGAACTGAATCAAATTTGGTTTCAGTTTTAATCACTAGTAATAGAATGACAAATAACCAACAGAAAAAAACCAAAAACTTTTCTAGAGAAAAATTTGGATAGACTTTTTAAGGGCTTTCTTCCAGATACTTGACTCTATTGGATTTATATAATCAAGATTTGGTAGCAGAAGGGGCTACAGGTTGGCTTCTCTGAGAAGCTTCTGGGAGCTTCCTCCACCTCTGGAAGAGCAAATCTCTGGCAGCCTCATAGACAGGTGTGTCACTGGTCAAGGCTGGGCCAATTAGAAATTATGGTAATGCCTCTCTGATAAGTTATTTAAGAAGAAGATAAAAAGTTATTGCACAGTTGTAATTGAGGCTGGAGAAGAGCACAATGGGAATATGTAAGAGGAACAACCTTGCAGACATCAAGGTCAGTGCAGAAAGAGGAGAAAGAGGTGCTCCAGGCACCAGAGCTGAGATTCCCCTGCAGCCTGTGATGCAGACCATGGTGAAGCAGCTGTGTCCCTGCAGCTGATGGAGGACCACAGGGATGCAGAGATCCACCTGCAGCATGTGGGAGAGCCCCACACTGGAGTAGGTGACCCCATGGGAGGCCTATGGTGAGAGGAGCCCCCACTGTAGCAGCCTGTCCTTGAAGGACTGCACCCTGTGGAAGAGCGGCCTTCTACAGCAGTCTGGGGGGCACTGTTGCCCATGGGATCATGCTCATGGGATGGACTTCATGGAGAAGTTCATAGAGAACAGTGTCCCATGGAAAGGCCCCTACACTGGAGCAGGGGATGGGCTCCTCTCCCTGAGCAATGAACAGTGTGATGAACTGACGATAACCCCTATTCCCTGTCTCCCTGTGCTGTTGGGGTGGAGGAGGTAATGTTGGGAGGGAGAAAGGGAGGGTAGGTGGTAAGCAGGTGTTTTCAAGGTCTGTTTGTACTTCTCATTATCTTGCACTGATTTTGTTAGTAACAAATTCAATTAATATCATTAATTCTAGTTTGTTTTGCCCGTGACAGTACTTGGTGAGTGATCTCATCTGGTCCTTATCTCAACTCATGAATCCTTCATTACATTTTCTCTCCCCTGTATAGCTGCAGAGGGGAGTGATAGAGAGGCTTTGGTGGATGCCTGGCATCCAGTCAGGGTCAACCCACTACAGACTCTTAGGAAATTCAGAAAAAAAGGACAATATTTCGTAAAAATATTTATGCCTTCTTAAAAAAGTCACTCTCCAGACCATACCAAAACATAATGGTTCAAAACTTCAAACTCTCCAGCTCTGTGATATTTGTATCATCACAGTAAGTAATACTGATATTACTTAAAATATTACTTTCAAAGAACTGACTGAAAAAATATTCACATTTATCTAAGTAAATGTTCTATAAATTTATTTAAGAGAATTTCATCACCCTGTTCGAATGACAGAAAAGACATTTAGAACAGTTTTCAATATCTATTAAGATATAAATGTTTTAAATGTAATGCTTCAAAGAACTTAAAATAGAACAAAACAATTTTTGATGTCAGCAGGCATTGTATATACTAAAAATTTCTCCTAGAACTTCATGAGAGCTCCAAGAGTCCCTGAGGGTCTGACCACCTACTGTGAGAAAGTACATTAACAGCTCTTTTATCTCACAATATAGAATTTCACTACAAGAATATTTTTAGCCATAAAATCACTTGACGGCTCTGCTGCCATTCTGTGGGACCTGGATCAGCTGGAGGGTTGGGCAGAGAGAAACCTGATGAGGCTCAACAAGGGCAAGTGTCAGGTCCTGCACCTGGGGAGGAGCAGCCCCAAGTGCCAGCACAGGCTGGGGCTGACCTCCTACAGAGCAGCCCTGTGGAGAAGGACCTGGGACTCTGGGTGGATCACAAGCTGTCCATGAGCTGGCAGTGCCCTTGTGGCCAGGAGGGCCGATGGTATCCTGGGGTGCATTGGGAAGAGTGTGGCCAGCAGGTTGAGGGAGGTGATCCTCCCCCTCTACTCAGCCCTAGTGAGGCCACACATGGAGTGCTGTGTCCAGTTCTGGGCTCCTCAGCACATGAGAGAGAAGGAGTTACTGGAGACGGTCCAGTGGAGGGCCACAAGGATGATCAGGGGTCTGGAGCATCTCTCCTGTGAGGAGAGACTGTTTAGTCTGGAGAAGACTGAGAGGGGATCTCATCAACACACAGAAATATCTCAAAGGCAGGCACAAAGAGGATGGTGCCGGACTCTTTTCAGGGGTGCCCAGTGACAGGACAGGGAGCAGTGGCCACAAAACACAAGGAGTTCCACCTCAGCATGGGGTAGAATTTGTTTACACTGAGGGCATCAGAGCACTGGAACAGGCTGCCAAGGAAGGTCATGGAATCTTCCTCTCTAGAGACATTCAAAACCCACCTGGGCACATTCCTGTGTAACTTGCTCCAGGTGACCCTACCTTGGTGGGGGGGGATCAGACTGGATGACCTCCAGAGGTCCCTTCCAACCCTGGGACAATTCTGTGATTCTGTGATTTTTGGTAGTAGCTGGGTAATAGCAACCAGGATTGTCAACCTATATCCTAAATTTCTGGACATGACAAGAAAATTATTACTTTCATAAATGTGGATGTAAGCACCGGAAATTAAATGGACCCATCTATTAATGTTTTACCTACATTTATGTTCATGTAAAGTCATTTTAGGTCTCTCTAAGGCAGTAATCAGCATAAAATAATCTACCTAAGCAACAATATAATGCAGTGGAAAAGTGATTATAAAGTAAATCAAGATTTGCCTAAAAGTGGTCATTTTTATGGAAAAGATTTTTTTTCTTAGGTATTTTTGTGATTAATGCCAACTTCTTAACAGTGACTCAGTTCAACTTAGATCAAACTTGTGTTGAGATCCTTCAATGGATTGTATTGCCAGATTGTATTGGGCCAGCCGAGGATCCTTCACAACAGTTTGTTCCTCTTCCAGTTTCACTTACTTTTCCTGAGTGATGCAGAGAGTTCATGGGGCATCCTTCTCTGGGGAGAGATTAAATGAGAGTGTGATAGATCTATCTGTGCCTAATTAACTAATGAGCATTTTCTGCCATTATGCAAGAAAATCTAACACCGTTCATAAAAAGTAGTGTAATAAAGCTTTTCTTACGCATCATAAACAGCTTTCTGAGATGCCAGCTATGGTTCAACAGATTGAATTTCCCTTAGTATGAGTGTCTCTTATTTTCTAAGACAAATACTTTTCAGCAGACTTAAACTAGAGTCAGTACTACTACATGCGCCGATATTCAGAAATTTTTTTAGGATGTTAGGTTCTGCTTCATACATATGAAAGGCCAATGTGTCAAATTAAGTATCTCTTCCAATATGAAATCCAGAATTTTTTGTATTAAATATTGGGTCACTCATAATTAAAAAGTGAAAAAAATCAAATTATTTTCTTACTAGTATCAAAATGTTATCAACCAACATAATTCCACACAAGTAAATGTCATTTTTCTATTAATGAGAAGAGATACACTGTTATTAAACAAATTTTAAATATTTCAGTTATATTTATAATCATGTAATATTGAAATTAAATTTTTTTCTTTTAACAAGAAAATTCTACACATAGAATACATTCTATTCATTTAATTTGAATAGAAACAATATTAAAAAAAGAAGCAGTTTAAAATGTAGCCTTAACTTTATACAAAAAAGTTCATAATATTAATAGCATATGCACTTTTTGCTATTGAGCCACTTTTGCATTATATTCTTATTGCTGGCTCAGTTTTCAGTACTTAAGTGCTTACAGATGCCTGTCAGCCATTTGCTGCTTATGGAAACAAACTGAATTTTTATTTCAGAAGCTGCAAATAAATTAGAGGCATAAAAGAAAGGTACGGGAAAACATAACTCCAATTATCAGCTGGTATGCTGAACAAATAAACGTTAATGTTGAAAAGAAAAACATATCTTTTGTCTTCTAAAAGTCAACTGTAATCATATGCATGCCAAAACTAATTTCAAGAGTATGGGAACAAAGGAATAATGGAAGCTTGGGTTAAATAATGTTTAAATGGGTTAGGTGTATTGCAATTTACAAGGTTTTAGGAAATTTGTCTTTGCTTGTTAAATGGCTAGCTGAAGCAATCTATGATCCATCAGCAAATATCTCTAGAAAGCTGTGGATGATGCTGAGGTCTCAGAAGAGCAGGGAAGGTCAAATGCAATTCCTATCACCAAAAAACGGAGAAGGAGCACCTAGGGAGCTGTAAACAGTTTGGTGTGGATTTAATACTGGAAAGCTACTGAAACAAATTATTGAACAATCAAATTGTAAGTTCTTGGAGGATAATCAGGTGCTAAAGTATGGTCAGCAATTATTTGTGAGGAACAAATAGTGTCAAACCAATTTAATTTTCTTTTCCTTCCGGGTACTGGCTTTGTGGTTAAGGAACAGTCAGCAGAAATGCTGTTGCCTGTCTCTATTTAATTTTTTAATGCACCACATCTTTTTTAAGCAAACTAAGCAATTATGGCTTAGATATTACTACTTTTAGAAAGGTCGCAGCTGGTTAAACCTTAAAGAATTGTTTGTTTTCAAACATGACTGGGCAAGGATTTTTCTTTATAGTACTTTTTTGATTATTATACTTTTAAGCTAAACACATAATTGATGGAGTAATAATTAATCAGGGGAGTTTACATATGACATTCAGGACTGAGATATGGCAGGCCCTTTATAGTACAGAACTAAAAATGAAATCAATTGATTTTGATAAGTAAACTAAAATCATAAAAATTCAAAAGAGATAAGAATAATGTGCTAGATTTAGAAAGAAAAAATTTCCATTTGAAAAATTACTGCTTATAAAGTAATATTGCAGAAGGAACATGGGCATTTTTTGCACTGTGGTAAAAGCTGGATGTAGACTGACTTAAAAGACAGGCTATTGGGTATCAATTTTTCATAACAGAAGTGCTAAGATGCAAGAGGTAATTATTCTCCTCATGTTGGCAGTTATGATGTCTATCACCCGGTACAGTATACACAGATTAATACAGAGTTGATAAGATGAATATGCTCAAGAGAAGATGGACAAATATAAGTGGATTTAAAACAGTGAATACCAAAAGTAAGAGAAAATTCAAAGGCATTACCTTGTGGAAAAAAATTGTGTAAGCAGTGTCACTATCTTCAATTATGTATAATTGTTGTTTTAGAGAAGATGATGATCAACTGATCATCTAAATATACTGACACAAGGATAAAGTAATAAACAAAGGGGCTATCCCCTTGTTAGGAGTATCTTTTTTTTGTGGAATGGAAAAAATCATCTAAGTATGTTCAACCCCTGTCATTTTAAGGGTTTAAAAACAGATTGAGTAACATCTACCAGCTATGAAACAAGCAAAGATAATCCACCCCTAGTTCAAGCATGGGCTTACCCCAACACTTGTAAGGTTTTTCTCAGACATGGCAGTCTGCGGCATGAATAATTATTCTAATCAGAGGTTGAAGTGGGCACATTTCCTCTTACTTCACTTTTGTCTCAGATTTCAAAACATTCCATCCAAGTATCTCCTTTGCACATATTCCAACAACTCTGTGAATATTTCTTTATGAAGTATACAAAATATAGACCATTTGTCTTTTCAGCACCTTCCAGGAGTTCTTCATTCTGCGGGTAAAATGAGAATTTCTTCCTGTATTGCTAGGATTTTTTCATCTCTGTGAAAAGCCAAGAAGTTTTGATGGGCATATTCTACTACAAGTAAACATATTATAAAAAAGTGTCCCAAAATATCCAAAGCACATTCTTTGAAGTACAGGGAAGTAATATTCTGATTGCAGCTCAGAGCACTGAAGTAGTGATCTCTAACTTCATAATTTCTTGAGAAGAGTGAGAAGAAGGAATCACTAACTACACTCCAAAGTGTCAGTCAAAAAAAAAAAAAAAACAAAAGACAAAGGGAAGGGCCATATTAGTTGAGAGAGACATTTACTTATCCTGGTACATGTTAACATACAAAATTAATAGTGGAAATCGGGATTTGTTGACATTTCAGGAGTAGTTTTACTGGCAGACACTAGGTAAAAAAGTTACTTGAATGTTCTTTTAAGTTACACCTACCTTAAAGAAATTAGTAGTCCATATAAGTATAGTTTACACAAGAGAAAATCTCAAATAATTTAATTAACTCCATCATTCTAGATAACATTTTGCCAAACAATATCTGTAGAGAAAAATTTGTCAACTTTTTGGCTTGAATTTAAATTAATTTTTTCTGTATATTTGTGAAGAACTTTGTACGCCTCTGAACACCTCAGCTTAGGTCAGACATAAAAGATATAAGGCTGAGCAATAGAAACCATTCAAGTTATATTCATACAAGAACAAAAAGTACAGCCGCGGCTATATCAAGAAGCAGAGAAAGAAAGCTTTATTTTCCCTTGTACTGAGTTTAAAGTTAAGTGATGTAAGTGGCAAGTAGCTGGAAATTACAGCTTCCTAATGAACAAAGAGTCTTTAGGCTCTAAAACATTTAATAAAAGATTCTGTGACTATCTTTACAATAGGATCTAGATGGTCTGCAGTACAGTAAGGAAGGAAGGAAGGGGAAGTAAAGGAAGAAGAGAGAAGGAAAAAATAAGGTGATACCTTGTACTTAAATACATCATCAATGTAAAGGATTTTGGGGTTTTTTTCCAAGTGTCTGAACTGGAAAGTGCATATATAGCAGGGTTTTTTTTTCAGTATTTACTGATACATCAACATATTCAGCTGCAGGATACATCAAGAAAAAGTTTATTACTCAACCTTTCTTACACAAGTCTTCTTTGTTTTTCTAACAAGATGATGTTAAAGATATTCAGAGGCAATATCAAAATGTTAAAAACAATTAGGATTTCTGATAATTTCTGATACTTTTTTTTCCACTTATTAACACATATTTCAGAGTCCTTGTGTATATTTAAGAATCAGTTTACATATTTGGTTTAACTGATCAACCAATCTGTTTTTGTAAGAAATGCTAAGTTCCTATTAAAACACCCCTCTCTTCAACCAAAGACCATAGCTAGCTCTAAAATGGAAGATGAAACATCCTTTATGATTCCTTGGAAAGAAGTCTAGTCTCTATTTATTGGAAGGTATAATTAATAAGTTCTGTTTACATTTCCATGCAGTGTTTGACGAATATGTGAGATGCATTAATAGTGACTGATGATGGAAGAAATTAATTGAATGTTTTCCATTAAAAGATGGTCCATAAGAGATAGGTGGCTTGATGACAGCTTTCACTGTGTTTGTATTCAACTAGTAGGAAATTGACTTTCTCTGAAGAGTCATTCACTGAGTTCATTTGCCTTAATGTAACCCTCTGTACAGGGATCACAGTACATATGTAAAATGTCTATTGTGCTATTCAAAATTTTGCCTGAAAGAGACACAAAATTTACCCCCAGGAAGAGAAAAGAGCCAGGAAAAGTGATCATTTGAGCATAAACCCAGATTTGGATAGTGTTTCTTGTTGATTTGTTCCCTCAATTTTGTCATGTTTTTTGTGGTCAGGTATCCATGGTGTGGATATCACAGCGTGACAATCACATAAGAAATAAACTGTTTAGAAGCTGTCAGTTCGCATTGGGCCCTAATCAACATCAAGTTTATGATATATAGGATCTAAATAATATGCTTGTTTTTTGGAGATATTATAATGTTAGAATATACTTGGGTACTCATAACTTTTTGTTCTAGAAGTACTTAAGAGTGTAGGAGGGTTGATTCAAGAGGGGTTTTTTAATTTCCTATCTTTTTTACAATATTGCTAGGCCTTGGCTTTGTGCAAAGAAAGATTAGAAATATGTCTTCACATTTTATTACTAACACCATTATCCTGAAAGTAAAAAAGAAGTCTTGAAGCTAAGCATGTACGTCAGTCGCAGCCGATGTTATAAGAAGAATGGAGATGAAGAATGAATGATTTGAATTGTTTCAGGAAAATGAGATAAAAAACTAGCAAAAAGAAAAATGGAGGCTCTCATAGTACCAGTATACTATTTATTTGTTAGGATGAATGGGGTTTCTGAGAAATTATTTCAGTATCAGCAAAAGTACCTTAAAAGACTTGTTTAAAAGCATTAGCTGGCAATACATTTCTATTTACTATTTGATGACCTTTTCAGTAATATCAAGCACATACAGATGAAAAGCTGGTCTATTCTAAAGCAACTTACAGTCAAAAGGCAGTATTAGTGAGCACACCATAAGGAAGAAGTTAGTTTTTTCTGGAAACTTAGAAAATAACTCATCTTTTTACCTTATGCGTTTACGGCCTTGGATATGTATTTTACAGGGAGATAATAGTGTATGTCCAGTGACCTCTGAGCTCAAGAACATAAATAAGAGAGGAAGCATGAATTAACACCACCTCTGATATTTAATGGTGAAATTCTGGTGGGATAAATTGTTTCTTTTTAAGAATATAAATTAAAATATAAAGACATCACCCCTACTAACATACTCCTACTAAAGAGATGCAAACATAAGGGAAAGACAATCTGATTAGAGTTTTAAGTTACTATTTTAAAATTATAATTACAGCAAGCTGTGTAATTATAGAACCATAACTAGTAGTCAAAGAGTACAAGTCCAATGAGAAGAAGATGTCCTTATTTATAAGTTGTCAGGGAAAGTCTGTTGGTCATGCATAGTCCAAGGACCCCAGGAGGGTTTCAGGGATAGGCTCTAGCTATAAATAAATAACATTTCCAAATCCTGCTGAATTGAGGGGATTTACTTAGACAAAATGCCTTTTAAAATTCCTCTAGATTTCACTCAGGGTCAAATTTTATCTGCAAGTACTAATAATGTGCCTTTTATGTATTGTCAAAATTGAAAGAGCAGCTGGGTAAAATACCTTGCTCTTTGTAGCATATATTGAGACACTAAGGAGTACAGAACTGAAATAATTTACTGCTGCTTTTTTAACTTCCTTAACTGATCTGAACAGTTATATTTTGACTTCAAATAAAACTTTTGGCCTTTAACTTTCGTTAGACACTGCAAGGTTTTGCTCATCTGTCTGTTTCTTCATTTAATAAAAGAGTACCCTGATGCTGAGTATCCTCCCACACTTTTGGTGGGCTCTGCCTCTCACTTTCTCTTTCTAATTTCCTGCCCAATACAGCACAAACCTGCTTAGTGATGTTATTTTGTAATTTAAACTACAAAGTCAAAATCTCCTAAAGGACTAAATTATTGCCTTTCCCCCTCCTTTTAATTTTTCCTTTGAACAAAGACTTCTAAAATTGTACTGAGTATAATTCAGGGATGCAAATGTCACTCTGGTATATATAATCAATCACCTACTGAACATGTGATCACATTCTTTTATGTTAAGATATGAGAAGAACCAAGGAGACCATAAAAAAATATGCTCAGTTCTGTTGATTAACTTATTCATTAATTAAATCAAAAGATTTTGTTCAGTGTATTATATCTGTTGCAAATAACAAATATTTAGAACTTTCGGAAAGTGTGGACTTCTTTAGACCCTTGAAAACTTAAAAGATAAAATATTTATTTAACAATAAAGTGTGGGGTATTGAAACTTCCCTTTTTGAAATTCACTCCTTACTGTCCACAGATACACAGCTTCATGGGATGATCTGTTCAGACAAGAGCAGATGCTAAGTAAGTTCACTGAAAATGAAAAAGGAGATTGAGAATAATTATTTCATTATCATACCACTTACTCAAAAATTCCCGGAACCTCTGTATATTATTTATTATTCTAATGTCTGCATAGGACATAACTGTACTGCAAAGCATTTAAATGTGAGAAAAAAAAAGTGTGTGGCAAGAAGAGGTGTTCAATTTGCTGACAATAAAATAATATTGAAAAGTAATGACATTGAAAATTAAGACTGCTATCATATCCCTAGTGCAATTATCTGGAGATCTGTGTTGCTACTTGGGCATTTATACAGTATATGCTAGTGGAAGGCAACTGCGTAAGGGTCACTTCAAGAAATTATGAATTTTTTTGTTCACAAGTGTGAAAAGAATATCAGTATAAGATCTATACCTGTACATCAGTACACAGTTCTGTTCAGATAGGTGTTTTGGAACATGAAATGGTTATTTAGGTTTTTTTGAGACGAAAATTGTATAATGAAGTGCACGAGTTTACATCTGAAATAAATGAATTTTTTAAAAAAACGTATTTTTAAAGATATTAAAGAGAGAGCTCTAATGTCTGTGCTTGTGACTTTAAGACTTATTTTCTGGAGGTTAGTGCATCTATGAGATTTGACTTACATAAAAATGCAACATATAATAGCTATTATAAAATGCCATCTTCTGTGCTTCTAGCAAACCATTCCTTTTATTATCTTACATTAAAACCTGGCAAGTGTCTTCTTTTTAGTAATTGTGTGGATCACTGACATGACAGTCTGTGATGCTTCCATGTCTTGGTCAAACACACACAAAGTTTGAGTCTTCCCATAGCTTAAAAATAGCCCAGAGCAACTTAATTAACATTCTAGGTTGTGTTTGAATTTCTCACAATTGTTTTATTTACTTGAGCATTGAATTGCCCAGTAACTGCTCTGAAAATCGTAATATTGAGTATTTTAAATACACACCTAAATTCACATAAGTTGCTTTTTTTATCTTAATGTGCAGTAATTATATTACAGAGTAATAGTGCACTTAGAGCTGTAGAGTGTCAATTTAGCAGCCATATTTAACAACAGTATAAAATACAAATAACTTCACAAACATAGTTACTGAAGCTATAAAGCTGTTGTTACAACCTGAAAAATTTGACCAGGTTTTCTTCTGTGACAACATTAGACTAACTACTTTCAGAACTGTATTTATGAATTAATAATCACTATTATATTTAAATAGATAGGCATGCAGCACACTATTTCTTTTTCTCTTGCCCTTCTCTTGTTTTATAAGTGGAAAATTAACTAAAGAAATTTAATGAAGATTCTTTCTATATGAAAAAATCCCAAACACATTATCTGAGATTACAGTCAACTACAAAACTTTATAACTTGTATGAACCCAGGAAACAAAGACTTGGAGAGCCTTAGCTAAAGCTTTTAGCAACTTAGCACTTTAGCTCTGGTTTTGCACTATAAGCTTAACTTTTATGTAAAAAATGTGAATAACAGCAAGAAAATATCTGGAAGACCAGATGGGCAATAAAGTTTTTTCCTAATTTGGTGGCCACCAGTGGGCTGAACAGCAATGTTTTATGATGTTTTTGTCTCGTTGAATAAAAAATATATCTCAAGCTACAAGCCCTAGCACTGAAAGTTAATAATACAATGTCTTTGATCTTTGCTATTGGGCTAGCACAGGATTATCAAGTGACAGAATTTGGCCTTTTGCTAGCATGTGAATAAGACTTCATTCTCCACATTCTTTCTTTAATGTCTAAAATACATGATGGCAAAGCTAAAGAACAGAAGAGGGTTCACATAAATTTTGAACACAGACACCACATAATTTGTGATTTAATTTAAGCATGAAATGGGAATAAAGGATATAGTTCATTTAGGTCACTGGAACTAGAGTTGAATATCTTCTTGAACATTCAAGTGAAATTCAAATAAATAAATGTCTTTTGATATATAGTGGGAAATTTACAATGTGAACAAAATAATCATATAGTACAATTATTCACTGTATCTGATGCAGTCAGACACTGGTTTTTGCTTAATGTGAAGCTACTCATTTGCAAAATCAAATATGGCAGGGTGGCTTCAGGGAAACCTGTCTTGTATTCTGCTTCATTGAACAAAGTGCTAGAAATTCTCTGTTACTGAGCTTTTATAGTCTAGATTGCTAACAAAAAAGAGTGAGTATGGAAATAATGGTAAATAAATGACAAAAAGTATTCAATCTACATCCACATCTCTGGTTATTTTATCACTGAAGGAGTCAGGTTGGGCAGGTCTATTTTGCTCCTAGCAAATCTGTGCTGGCTATCCTAAATTTTCTTTTTCTCCCTCACCTGCCACGAAATGTGACTTTCCCAGGGATAAGAGTGAGGCCAACTGGCCCAGAGTTCCCCATTGCTTCTTTTATTTTGGCTATGTTTTGAAGATGGGTGTAAAATTTGTCTTTCTGCAGTTGCCAAAGGATTTGTTCAGTCTCCATGACATTTAAAATCTAGCAGAAAATTACCTAGAAGGGACACTGGCCTGTTACCTCAGCCCTCCCCCTGTTACTGCCTATCAGATTCCAGAGACCCATGAGGGATGATGTCTTGCAATCAATCTTTGACTCAGCCCTCACTCTTGTCTGGTAACTCCCCTCCTCCCTGAGCCCTGTCACTAACCTGCAAGGCCTGTCACAGCTTGTCAGCAAGGACTGAGGCAAAGAATATAGTGAATATTTCAATGTTCTCTCTCCACTGTCACTAAAGCAACAGCCTTCATTTAGCAGCATTGACACTTTGCCTTTGTTTTTTACTACTCACATAGAGATAGAAACTCCTGCCTGTGATATCCCTCCAACTTCAGCTGAGTTTGACTTTCCTGAAGCCATCTGTGCATCTGTGAAGGGCAATGTTTTTAAATTCTTCTTTGGTAACCTGTCCCTATTTCAAACCTTTATGCTGTCTTTTCACCACTGGAGTTATGCTGGGAGTTTCCCACTTAGACAAAGCAACTTTGATTTTCTAAGTATTGGGATAAACTGTTCTGGTTTGCCAATCAGAACGTCTTCAGAAACTGGAATTCATCATCAAGTTTCTGAATAAGCTGAAATCTGTTCTTGTGAAGCTCAGGTTCTGCATCCTCCTTTCTCACTCCTTTCAGAAGCTCAAAGACCATTGCTTCATGATCACTGTAGCTGAGGATGCCATTGACTACCACATGCCCATTCTGTACCTCCTTGTTAGCAAACAGTAGGTCCAGCTGCATGTAACCCCTTTTTGGCCCATCCAGTTTCTTTATTGGGAAGTTTCTCCTAAAACTATCCAGAAGTTTTGATTACTTGTGTCCTGACAAACTGTCTTCCTGGGACATGTCACGGCTCTGAGACAGACATCTTCTTAAACAGTTTAAGGAAGGCTTCAGGCACTTCTTCACCTGGACTGGCTGGTCTGTATCTCATTCCCACCATGTTATTAGGTTCATCAGTCTGACCCTGGCCCACAGGTTCTCCCCACCTGCCATCTGTCCCACACATCGTCATTTGCTCATTTGCGCACAGACCATCCCCCTCCTCCCGTCCATGTGTGTGCCGCCTGAAGGACTTATATCTGTCAACCACTTCAGTCAAGTGAGCTGCCCTGCATCCTCTGAGACATCCCAGGGATGCCACAGGTGTGTGGCTGACCTTGCTGTTTTTTAAAACAAAAGAAGTATTTTATATTTCTTGGAATAAATGGGTTGAAACAATAAAATTGTGTTATCATCCTTTTCTTATTATTACTGGATGACCAAAGTTTCAAAATCAAGAAACATGTGAATGTGGTAGGTACAAAAAAATTACAAAATATATATATAAAGTTATAAGAAAGGTAACCTATGATATTTGTCCAATTTTGATTAGTCATAGTTTGGATTAGAGACACAGAAAGTTGTAGCTGTTGCCAATTCTGTAATCAGTAACAGGAAACAGCTTATCAGGTATGAAACCTGTCATTTGGATAAATATCAGTCTTGGCTTTTGCAACCACTGAACTTGGGTTCAAAGCATATGTAAATGGCTCTTGTTTGGTAACATCTCTCAGTAGTTTTAAGGAGTGTGACTTTATAGTGTATAAATCTGTGTTACTATTTACCTAAGGAATATTTGACTGTCTCTTGTGGGTACTCTCTAACATAATAAGCAGGTTCATTTATGTAAATCACATGGTCTTAACTGACATACCAGAAAGTGCAGACATTTTAATTTTCACTTAGCAATTTTTCCATGAATGGGAATTTTTACTTTTTAATTTTTGTGAAAGTTTTGAAGCTCAATTTTTGGGAAAGTTTTCAGTTTTTACTTTTCAATTTTTTGGGGAAAGTTTTGAGTTTTGAAGTTAATACTGTATGTGGTAGGAAAAAGCCTGAAATTAAAATGGTAGTTCCTCAAATATAATTCTATCTCAGAATAAAAATGTGCTGTTCACTGTGGGTTTTTTCCTGCTATGCTGATTAATGAAAAAAATAAGAACTCAAAGATACATTTGCAGCACTGGTAGTTATAAAGTATGCTTGTTCTTATACAGCTATGAATATTATCACAGTAATGTTCTTTTTTAAAATGGCTTCATTCATGTAATGGTTGTTCTATACATGAAAAAAAGCACATCACTTAATAGCATGAATTTAAATAATTCCTCCTACAGTGGAAGTAAGAATTTGAAAGCCCCGCTCTTTCAGCTATGAAATATTCAGTAAATTTAGATTACTCTAAATATACAAAATATATAAAATATGTTGGAAGTAAGAAAATACAGTGCTAGTTGTACAAAGACCAATTGATATAAGTTTGCTCTAATTGACTGTATATGTCCTATTTCTCAAAGACAGGTAACTGAAACAGTTCAAAATTAATATAACTTAGAGAAAGATAGGTCTGTCTGACTGTAGAAATCACTGACCTCATTCAGACTTTATTGTGTTTACCTGTGGCCATAACAGAAGCCAGAGGTACAAGTGGAAAAAAAAAAATATTAACAGAATTTCTGTGAGCAATAGATCTTTTCATAGATTCCCAGACAAGTAGGGAAAATTAGCTTGACTCAGATGGACCCTTTACTAGGAATAAAATGGCTGGGTTGAAGGCTCATTGTGTTTTGCATCTGCCACCTAATAAAATTTTGTATCCCTCAGGGTTTTCATATGACCAAGATTCATCACTTCTCATCATTTTCAATACTGAATCCCTGGACACCCGTGCAAGAACTCACAGTGTGACCTAAGTTCAGCTGATAAATTCCCTGAGGAATGAAGAGAGTGTTTTGTTTTAGTCAATCAATTTAAAAGTCACTTATACTTTAAAGAGCATGGGAGGAGGTTTTAGGCTTAACTGGTTTTATTACAGAAGCCATTCTGAGCATTCTGAGCAATACCCTGACTGTTATAATCAGGGGAACAAAATCAGGTCAATGGGAAATTGAATAATGTAATAGAATATCCAGTGAAGTCTTATGGGATAGAAGCTCAATAATGATAACTTCAGTTCTTTTTCACAGTCTTTCAGCACTTTCCTACTTAAAATAATTATAATTATTAATAATAATTAATAAATATTATATAATAATAAATAAATAATAACTAATACTAATAATACTAATATAAATAATAATAATACTTAATGCCCAACCAAACACAAACCTTTAACTAATATCATGGCACTTTCCAGAATGAACTTCGAAGTGCTACATGAGTAAACCATATTATTCTTAAAATAAACCCCAGTGAAGAAGATGAATGTTAATATCCATGCTCTCTCATGCCTCATTGTACATTTACAACACTCAGAACATATCCCATGAACCTAAACAGCAATTAGCTGAGGAAGGAATTAGCATCGTTTTCACTCTTTTTCTTTAGAGATAAAGACAAGAATTCTCAGTAATGCCTTGCATTCACTAAATGGGAGATTTTTGCTCTGTAAAAAATATGGAAGAACTCTCTTTTAGAAAATAGTGACTTAAAACTTGCTTCAAGGAAAAAAAAGGTATGAAGAGAGGAGACCAGTCAAAATTATTTCCTATAAGACTGTTCCTCAAGTGACCAATTTTAACCCAAGTGTGTGCTAGGGCATAGTGAGTGACTGAATTTTGTGTTCTGATGCTACACTGAAAAATAAAGCAGCACGGACGGTGGAAGAAGAATGAACAACAAAATAGTGTAAATTAAACTGTTTCAAAGAAACACACAACTGAAATTGATCCTTGTCCCTAGAAATTTCCTGAAATGCAAAATTTTCCCCCTGAATAAAATGTCTTATGTTGGGAGCATCTACTTCAGGGATATTTCAGTATGTGACAATATAGGGCTAGGATTTCAAATTGGAAGACAAGATAGAAATGATTTTTAAACATTTTATTGCTCAGTAATTGACTCAAGGCTGTGTTTAATTTGCCCTTGGTGAAGCCACATTAACTATCTCTGAAAACTGCCCCTGTCTTCCATATGCTTTGTCATAGCTTCAGGACCATCTGTTCCGTATCTTATCAGTCATTGATGTGAGGCTGCCTGGTTGATAGTTCCAAGGGTCTTCCTTATAATTCTTTTTAAAATAAGTGCCATATTTACATTTTTCCAGTCACCAAGAACTTCCCCTGACTGCCGTGACTTTTGAAATATGGTGGTGAGTGGCTTGGCAACAGCATCAGCTAATTCCCTCAAGACTATGGGATGCATCTCACCAGGTCCCATAGATGTATGACTGTTCAGAGTCCTCAGGGGGTCATGAATCTGGTGTCCTTTTATGATGGGAAGGAGTTGATGTTAAAGTGATGTGTGAAGACTGAAAACTGAAGTAAAAACCAGCATGACCACTGCAACCCAGGCTGACAAGACCCTTGACCTCTCTAGTTAGTTTATGTGTGTTGGGAAGCAACAGATCCAGTAAGGGTTTGCCTCTGATTGGGCTTCCACCTGCACTATGAACCTATCTTTGATGCACCCCAAGGGTTTCTGGGGCTGTTTACAGCTTGTTGTTCTATTTTGTCAGCAGAGGAGTGCCCAGAATGAGCACAGCCTGTGATCATGATGCTTCCTGTAGTTGAACTTCATTGACAGGCTCCCCTTGATTGGAGTAAACACAAGCCACAAGGTTTCATTTACTGGCTTGGCCTCTAATTTTCATCCGTAAGATCTCAATCTGGTCATCACTATTTTTCAAAGACAGTGGTGGAATCAATGAATACTTTTTACACATGGGACAACTCTTGTCCCCTGCCCCTCCTTTGAGTGCCTGTGTCTTGATGTGCTTATAAGCCACGAGTTGCAGTGTTCCAGTTGTGTGTTTCATCCCATGAAGTTTAACTGATAGCAGCTAGTAATAGCTTTCTAACTTTACAGAGGTTTCCCACTGTGGCAAAATCTTTCTCCTTGGATGAAAGTGGTTCATTATAACCTAACTGTAATATTAACACTTCCTTCCATGCCAAAGGCACAGGCCTACAAGGTACAACCTCCCCTCACTGGGCATGCACTCTGTATTTTTTGGCCGTATCTTTAAAAGCAATGTGAGAGAATTTTACACTATCAGTAACACAGATACGAATCACTAGAGTCACTCAACCTCCACCTAAACATAGAGAAGAAGCAAAAAAGTAAGTCAAGAATGGGGAAAAAGTTAGGGAAGACTGCGTTAAAACTGCTGGGATCAGTCAACAGGCTGAACCTGTCTTCTTCCCCATAGGGACGCCTGTTGAATAAGAACCATACCTATGCACAACGAATATTTTACTGGGGATTTGAACTTGTCTGTGTATTGCTTTGAATATGTTTTTGCAGTCAGATACTATCAATGGCAATCATAAAACCTTAACTTGTCACAATTTTATATTAATAATAGTGTTATTCCGTAAATATTTGGTGTGAGTCCTTCAAGAGCACTAGGAGTCGCTGGCAGAGGGTAACACATTCACAAAAAGAGGAAGATCCACTGAGGGGTCATAAACTGGAAAGACCTGCAGAGGGATCTCCCTTGTGCTGTTGTATTTCCCTACAGCAGTCAAAACAGCCCCGATCCAGCAGGACCGCTCAGTGAAGGACCCCCATAACCGGTGGCTGACAGACTGGTCAGGCACCAGGGTTTTGGCTTTCCTGGGGTGCTGACAGACAAATACTACAGACCAAGAAAATCTCCCCACATTAAAGGTCTAGGAAATTTCCCCTTTTCATGTGAGAAGGGCCTTACTTTTGATGTTGTTTAAAATTTGCTATGTACCTTATTCTTAACGTTCTAAAGCTTGCAAGTATTGAACCTCCTGAGAATTTTGTTGTTTCTCTCAGGCACTACCCAGAGTAAATCAAATTACCTTCCCCTAAACCTGCTGAGTAGGCCAGGGCATGTACATGCTTTATGACTTGAACAGTTGCCCTGTCCACAGCAAATAAAATAGCCTTCCCTGCAGGAGCCACTCCAATCATAGTGTTGACAGAAGTGCTACAGCTGGGTTATACAATATCTCAACTTTGTCACAGACAGGAATGTGGGGTAGGCAGCAGAAGGGATTGCGCATCCTATTTGTGCATCCATGAATCTGTGCATGAACAACTCCCCTGAGGCTTTCTCATTGTTAAACAAAAGTAATCCTTATATTCTAGTGGTAGTTAGTGTTACTTAGAGATATTATTTTGAATCAAAATTTTTTCTTGTTGGAAAGAAATACTCTGAAATTTGTTCTGTAGCAAAATAAAATAAATATTTAAATACTTAAATTTCATCCAGAAATGTGTTCCAGAAAATTTCAATGGGAAAATTTTGGGAGAAGACATTCTAAAAAGATCTCAATCAGTGTACTAGAAAGACAATGAAAAATGCTAAAGGTCCATCTCAACAGCATCATATCACAGAAGAACAGCATGGTTGAGTTTGAACGGGACCTCCAAGATATCTGGTCTGACCACCTTGCTCAAGATGGCCATCTACAGGCTGTTGCTGCGAACCATGTCCATGCACATTAATGTACTGGTATCCTCTACATTCAGGAAAAAATACATGAGAAATCCAAATATTCACAATTTTTACTACACAGTTAGTAAGTTAAATTGTTTTCTCCAATATAAAAATTCATAAATTAGTATTTGCATACAAACAAAATAAATAGCTTTTACCTTAAAAACCACACAGTTAAGTTGAATATTTAAAATGTCAAGTATTTCTATAAATAGAAGAATTTATTATATCCTTGGTATTTTATATTTTTTAAATGTTTTATTATATTAAATATCATATTTAATTAATTCAGCTTCCCAGCGTTGTTCATTATGATTTGTCTGGAGGGTTTTTTTTCATATTTAGACTTTTTTATATGGTTATCTTTTTCAGATTTCAATCTGTAATTTCTTCTGTCTGTTCCACTTGCAGCCTGCTTAAGTAACATTGTACAGTTATAAAAGAGAACTCAAACTTATCCTGCATGCATGACACTATAACTGAAATCCTTCTTTAATTGCTTAGCATATCATTATTACATTAATAAATCAGCTATTTTTGATTTATCGTTCAGATAGACAAAATTAATTACCTAGAAGTAGCTTTAGAATTCTATACTTCACTTTACTCTGAAACAATCCTTGCTTCTATCCAATTTGTGATGCTCAGCCAAAACTGGACCTGAGTCCTCGAGAGCATATAAATCTCATAAAACACATAGAAAATGCAATTACACTGTAAATTACACTGTAAAGAAGAATTCCTCTTAAGACTTACATTTAAAGCTAATTTGAAGTCTCCTCAACTTCAGATATATTATGCAAAATCTTAGTAATTTGAATTTTTGCACTGCTTACTAATTCTCTCAAAAAGTGGTTACAACATTTGAAAACCATTTTAATGACCAAAATTGTCTTCCCTAATTAATTGATTTTTTTTGTTATTTGATGAGGTACAATTATTCTTCAACCACTACTGAGACATGACTTTATATCTCTGTCCAGTTAAAAATTAAAGAAAGTCATGGTGAGGAAGGGCATAGGAAGTTGAACCACGTAGGCTGGTTAAATCTGTCAAATTATATATGTTTAAATGTTTCCTCAAAATGGCCATAACAAACTGGTTGGAACATAAGATTTCAAATTGCCACATAAAATGTGTTAACCTCAATTTCCTTGGAAAAAGGCAGGCTTACAGACATACTATGTGTATCTCTGGGCCTGCTAATCAGGGTATGCTTGTGCTGTATGGTGTAAACAAAGGAGGTAGCATTTCTGCAGCATACTGCCCAGGCTCCTTAGCTCTAACAACAGGGCTAATTAACTCAGATGCAGAACCACACAGCTAAGGATATTCTGCTTTTGGATTTAACATTGACCTTAGTATCTGCATGGTACCAATTTATTCCTTTAAGATGCCTGTGAAAGCTTCATGTAAATGTAAGTGAATTGATAAGGAAATAGAAGACTGCAGTTGTAAAACTGATACTTTTTCATTCTGTAAAGTAAAAACTACATCTGTTGTTATTTAGTGTGTTAATGGAGTATTATATAACACAGTACATTCATATTAGAGATGTTGAATTTATCTGTAAGGCTTGAATCACAAAAAGTTGTGCATCAGTTGTTATAATTTACTATTTTGTGAGATACATTACTTTTCAAAGGATTTCATTAGTCCTTTATTAAAGATGAAAATATCTATTAATCTATTTGTCAAAATAAGGGTGCAAGGAGAATATATGTTTCTGTTTCATCTAAGAAAACAGTTTTTTCTCTTTAGCTGGTATGTGTATATATATTCACTTACATGCAAAACCTCTGGAAGTGTTCAAGACCAGGCTGGATGGGGATTTGAACAATCTGGTCTAGTAGGAGGTGAATCTACCCATGGTGGGGAGGTTGAAACTAGGTTATCTCTCAAGTCCCTTTCAGCACAAACCATTCTATGATTCTATGAAAATTCATGAGCGCACCTCCAGGAACAAACTTACTTAAATGCAAATTGGTACTCGTATAATAATTTTTCTTTTGATCCAAGGCACTTTCAAGGAAAAAACTTACTCTAAATTGATGATGTTCCACATTATTTCATGTAATCTGTTGCAGCAGCCACAGAGTGCAATTGTAAGTCATCACATAATGAAATAACAAAATGACATATTAGTGAAGTTTCAGAAATTTGTAGGTGATAGGATTCATCTTCATTTCTAGTGCAATGTCTCAGCAGATGGGGGCAGATGTTATCCACATACCTGCAAGCCAGATATCCCTACATTTCTGACAGCAGCATTTGCTATTCAAATAGCTCAATGCATACTCATGATTTTAGTGCTTAGTGCTTAGCTGAAGGTTTACTGATGGTCTTTCACCTTCCCTTTCTCAACCTCTGTATTTTTCCTCTTTATTATTCCTTGATTTATTTAAGCTACTAGGTTGGAATTCTATCAACGGCTCAGAAAATTCAGTCTTCATTTACTTGTTACTATTTTGTGCCAGTTTACACTTCTAAATAATCAGTGTGATCATTCTATTTTCAAAGTTTTATCTTAATGCCCACAAATATCTGAAGTTGTTCTGTGTTAGGGTTTTCAATGAATCCTTACTTATATTCAGGCCTAAATACTTGTGAGCTTTTAGTGATTTTCTAGAATAGTCTAGAATAATAGTCAGGAAGTACACATTCAGAGTATTATCTGTAGGAAATACAAGGATCCATTTGATAACTGTGGAAATACAGAAAAGACTAAAAATTTTGCAGAATGGCGAAAAAGCATATGTTAGGAGGCAGAACTTCATCTGTCTAAAATTCCTTTTGCTAACTTGATTCGCACTATCAATGACTCCTAATTTCTCTTTTGGCTCAGCAAACCTTTATCAGTTAAGTTAACAAGTTAAGAATTCATCCTCAAATGGATGAACTTAATCACTTCACCTATAAAATGCAACCCATACAACTCTTCAGAAACTGTATTTTATATTTACAAAACTGGCAACATTAACAATTTATGAAAAAGTACATTTTGCTTTTAGGTGTCTATTGAAAAATTACTATTTTACTCCCTCTCCCCGTTCCATCCACCTTATTTCAAACCAAGTTTCAGTAATTCAAGTGGAAAAATCCTGACCTGAGTATATAGAAGAACTATATTTTTTCATTGTAGATAAATAAAAAAAGTTGGAATCCTTAAGCAGAGATCAAGCAAAGGAAGTTCATTCCAGGAAAGTCAGAAGAAAATGAAAAAAAATGAAAAACAAACAAACCACCAAAACTTAGGATAGAAGATACAAATCAGTACAGTTCAGAGTTTACAGCAAACAACCTATATAGGTGATAAATAACTTGGCCTTACAGAAGTTAGCCAAAGAACTGCCATTAACTTTGATGGGGCAATTTTTTTTTTCTATTTGTAAAGTCACTGTACAAAGAGTAAAAACTTAATCCTTCCTATATTTCCAAAAGCAAAGCGAGTAGGTCTGCCACTTGTTTTGTACCTGGGGAACTACAGAACAATTAAAAGCATATCTACATGCCACAGAACATAGTAGCAAATTAGCTCCTGGGTAGTACCATGCCAGGGAATTAACCTGATCCCCGAAAACAGGAACCACAGGCCTGGGCTGTGCTTCTTGTGCTTCTTGTCATGAAAGACAAGGCAGTTGCGATGCAACAATGTGGCTAATGATTGTATGTTTCTGCTTTTGAATTAGCTGACTGATAGTTATTGTCTCAAAAAAATATTCTATTGATTTTGTTTTAAACCTGCTTCCTGACAATTGAATGAGCAATCTCTACTGTTTATGTTGAGATGTGATGGGTTGACCTTGGCTGGCCACCAGGTGCCCATCAGACCTCTCTATCACCCCACTTCTTCAAAAGGACAGGGGGAGAAAATTCAATTAAAATATAATGTGTTGGAATAAGGACAAGAAGATCACTTAATAATATTGTCATGAGAAATACATGTTTCACTTGGAGAAATTAATTTATTACAAATCAACTGTAAATGGGAAGTATGGTGAGAAATAAGAACAAAACTAGAAACATCTTTTCCCCCACCCCTACCTTCTTCCTATGCTCAACTCAATCTTAACTCTTCCTAGTCCCAAGTCATACAGGGGGATGGGAAAATTGTATCTGCAGTCAGTTCAAAACTCTTCATCTCTGCCTTTCTCCTCATGCTTTTTCGCTGCTTTGGTATAGGGTCTTTCATTAACTTCACCACAAGTGCTTGCCATTGATTCTGCCAGAAAACCTGCACCTGTATGTGCTTCTCTCCATGAGGCGCAGGTTCTATTGGGTGCCTGCTCCTGTGTGGGCACTTTACAGGCTGCAGCTTCCTTCAGGGCTTATCTGCCTGCTCCAACATGGGGTCGGTCCTCCACAGTCTGCAGGTTGATACTGATATCTGCTTCACTATGGACCTCAGTGGCTGCAGGGGCACAGCTGCCTCACCATGGTCTGCACCATGGCCTGCAAGGGAACCTTAGAATCCAACACCTGGAGCACCTATTCCCCTCCTTGTCCACTGACCTGGTGTCTGCAGAGCTGCTTCTCTCATGTTTTCACCCCTTTCTTACAGCTGCTGCACTGTATTTTTTATTCTTAAATATTTTATCACAGAGATGCTACTGATGTCATTGATTGGTTCAGCTTTGGCCAGTGGTGGCTCCATCTCGTAGTTGGCTGGCACTGGCTTTGTCTGAGATGTGGGCAGTTTCTGGTGTCTTCTAATAGAAGCCCTCTTACAGCCTCCCTCACTTGCAAAAATCTTGTCACATAGCTCAATACTAGGAAAAAAAATGACAATTTCTTGATCAGTGTCTCCTTTATGTTCACGATTTTATAGTCTTCTAGAACACAACTGCTGACTTTTTCCAATATAAAAGGTTCCTGGCTATTTAATTTCTCTTTGTATGGAGACTATTTCTCATTTGAAGATTGTTTTCACTGTTTTCTGTGTTTTCCTGTTTCTGGTGCTTTCTGGTTTAGATGAAATTACCTCAACTATATGTTGTATTTTAAATGTGAAATTGTACAGTAGCAGAGTGATAGCAATTTCTAATTTAGTCTCAATTCTCTGCTGCTTCCTATTAATTTGTATGGCATTTTAGGTGTTGTTAAAGCTTGAATTGACCATTGAGAAAACTATTTACTATTAGTCTTTCCTAGCAAATAGGAAGGTATAATTGTCTGCTCAAGGCTTCACCACCCCCCACCAGCCCCCCCACCCCTGTAAATTGCCTTGTATTGGCATAGACATTATCTTGACAAATAATTTCAATATATGCATTCAACAATGTAGGATCTCTCTGGGAAACTTCACAGTCAACTTTAATTTGGGTTATATTATTTATCAGCAAATTTTGTAATTTATCATAGATCTTTCCTACGTTAGTTTTGAATAAAATGATAGCTGAGATGGAGTTCATTTTCCCACAGCAGCCCTCACAGTGCTTTGCACTGGTGTCTGGAAAGGTGTTGATAACACAGCTGTGTTTTGGCTACTTCTGAGCAGCACTGGCACAGCATCAGCCATGTCTCTTCCAACATTTTCCCCCATCAATAGGCTGCGGGTAAACAAGGTCTTGGAGGAGGACACAGATAAGGACAGCTGACCCAAATTAACCAAAGGGCTAACACATACCTTTTTTTAGATATAAAAGCTAGGAAAAGGAGGAGGAAAGGAGGGCATTTGCTATTTACATTTGCCTTCCATAGCAATGACTGTACACGCTGGAGCCCTGATTCCAAGAAAGTAGCCAGAATCCACTTGCTGATAGGAAGTACAGAATAAAACCTTTGGGATTTTTTCCTCTGTGTGTGCACATGCAACCTTTTGCTTTTGCTTCAGTAAGCTGCCTTATCTCAAGCTAGAAGTTTTTTTTTCTATGTTATTTTCTCTCCCCTATTCAGCTGAGGAAAAAAGTGGTAGAGCAGCCAAGGTCAACTCACCACACTATCACAAGTTCCCATAACTACCATTCTTCTGCTGTAATAAACTAGGTGATCAAATTCTTTACTACAACAAGCAGTTGTACTGTTACGTTGCTCACTGGAGAGGTTATAAATAAAGGGATGTAGCTCTGTTTGACTTTCATAGATTCTGTGCTAAAGATTGATGTCACATTTTGATTATTTTCTATTCTTTTGGTATAGACATTAATGAAAGGGCTGGGTTCCACAGGATAGCAATTTAGGATTTTAATTCCTCTGTAACACTTGAAGGAAAATACTATCTCATTATTGCAATTTGTTACTGTTACATTAATGAGTTTGTTTTAAACTCTGCTATACTGACATTTTAGAATGAACCTATCCCTTGCCTTCTGTGAAGAACAAATTAGTGTGGGAACTTCTGAAAACAGTGTTAGAGTGGATACTTAGACACACAAATCTGATTCTCCTATGGATCAAAAATCATTGATATTCCATCTATTTGTTAATCATGTATTTTTTTTATTCTATATGTGGCAGTTTTTTTAAAATGCTGATGGTTCAGAATAACTTTCAGCTTTTCTGATGGTGATTTAACATTTTTTCTACTAGGCTGTATCTTCCTTTCTTTTCTTTGTTGGGAACCGGCTTCTCTTTCTTCAAGGATGCCTCTGCATCCAGTAGTCTCCTCTTCCCCACTACTTAACTTATGCCAACCTTTCTACATGGCCCATTTAAAGACTTTATTGATCTCTTTGGAGTTGAGTAAAACTTTTCATACACATGGGAAATTATTAACCAAACTTGAGAAGAGGATGATTTACAGAGAATTCAAAGTTGGGTAAAAAGTTGCTGAAAGGATATATCTCATGGTGAAAAGCGTGTACATGATAGCTCCTCAAGAATTAGCCTTAAGATTAACATCATTCCATATTTTGACAACAACAAAAAAGGCAACCCAAGCTATCTTACAGAGAGAGTTGGAAGCTTCTCTGCATGTAAACTCATAACTAGTCATATCATGACAACGACTCTTCACTATTTACATTACACTGCTCCTTATTTAGACATTTAGTGTTCACTGAGCAGGGAACAGCTAAGTGGTCAACTGTTTTCAGAGTTTAACTTATTGCTCTTCTAAGGAAATAAGCTGTCTCACAATAGAATAATCTTACTGTGAGAAAGTAATCATGGAGAGTAATCACATGGAAATGATCATAGAGAAAATTTTTGTGAAGTATCTATAGTAATATAAAATCTAATCCCAGCTCTCTGTACAGCAACTTCACTGGGTAAAAAATGTCAAGATTATTGTTTATTTAGACTTGTGGTTTAGCTGAGGCTAAGGCACTGTTGTAGTTTCAGATATTAACAGCTAGCCTATAGTATATTTAACCTAAGAAAAATTGTTAGGTTCTTAAATTAGCCTGATATTAGTGGGCTCAGTATTACACCTGCATAGCAGCTGTAACCCAGTAGAGTTCTAACACTTGGGCAAAAAGCTGTGCTTTGACAGAGTGATCCAGACAACCTAAAAAAGATCAATGTTCTGAATTGATTCCTGAGTAGCTTCTCTTTACACTGAC
The DNA here is from genome assembly GCF_009650955.1 of Corvus moneduloides. Taxonomy (NCBI): domain Eukaryota; kingdom Metazoa; phylum Chordata; class Aves; order Passeriformes; family Corvidae; genus Corvus; species Corvus moneduloides. The sequence continues at coordinate 40,540,603 of NC_045511.1, forward strand.
ACTTTCTGTGAGGGCTAAGGAGAAGCAGAGCTTCATCTCCTCTATTGCCATAGAGCATATACATCTCATACATAAACATGAGCTCTGTGTCTAAAGCCCAAAACTCATACCAAAGCACTGGCTTTTGTCTAAGTGGTTCGATTGAGGGATGAGTCAATAAACTATAGAAAACCCCTCTTACTTCATAAATCATACAATAATTCCCAATCACCACAGAAGAATCATATCAACATCAGCAGCCAGTTACCCACTGCAGCTTATTTTTGGTTTACATAAGGATAAGGTCTACAAATTATTTCTGCCACAGTCATCTTTGGTTCCCAAGCTATAAAAACATAATGCTAATACTTACCATTATGGAGGTGAAGCTATTGATCATTCTGAGACTTTCACATGCTACGAAGTTAGTGGCCATTTAGATGTTTAAATGGAAAAGAGAAAGATGGAATGTCATGCACCACACACATTGCATTTTGTGTAAAACGACGCAAGCCTGATTTAAAGCATGCAATCACTGTTACACTGTTACACTGTTTGCACTTTAGATGGCTGCATATATGCAACTAGGTAGATAGTTTCACAGAAACTTTGAGCCTTATAAAATCAAGGCAGTCCTTGAGGCTTCCTATATCATAGTAAAGTAAGCATGTGTATCCTCTTACAAAAAATAATTCCAGGGATTTATGTTTCCATAAAACAATTATACATGAGAATTTTCGTTTTAATTTTTATGAATGTGATACTAATAGGGTCAGAACACGACCCTCTACCTGTGTCATCAATATTAATTTTAAAACACATGAAAGCAGGAAAATCTGTTTCAGAAACAGATGCACTTATACAAAGCACTGTATAAGTTCTTTTGTAGCAATTAAGACCTCATTAAGGTACTGGAAAAATAATTTAAATTTAATAAATGTGCTTTTATGCCTGTTTTGGGCTGATTTAATTGAAATGTTTTTAGCTTCATAGAATTTCAGATGTACAAAGCTTTGATGCTGAAGATCAACTATGCAGAGGAAAAACGAAAGCTCTTTGTAAACTCTTTGTATCAGTTAGGTCATCTGTTTATTTTTTCTGTTCAAACATCTGGGTTTGTAGAACAGCTGGCCAGTATTGCAAATGAAAGCTCAACAGTAAAACAACAGCCCTTCCAAGTTAGCAGCATTAGAGGAAGGAATGCATCAGGGTGATCCACACCATCAAATTGATTTATTAGTATAGATGGTAAAAAGGACTAGCTAAAGCCCTGAACAACTTGACTGTTTATTTATGTCACTGCTAGACCCTCAGCTATTTCAGGAAACCAACTAAAGAATTGCTGCCAAAATTCTTTAATAACTTCTCAGAAGATAAACTTTAAGGACAGTCATAAAAATAGTGAACAAAAATCCAAAGTAATACAAAAAATGATGATACCAAAATGGAAATGTCCCTACATTTTTTTTTTTAATATTGATATTATCTATGGTTTTTTTTCATTGTATTAAGTATCTACAACTAAACATTTGGGATACTGCAATAAAAATGTTGAAGCCTTTCACCCTATCCAAGGATGTTCTTCACTTCTTGTATACAGAGAAATAGCTCTGTACACTCAAATATGTAGAATGTAATCATGGCCCTAAAAATAATTTTATAGGGAGCTGCCACAAATCCACTCTTTAAAAAAAAAAACCACAAAGGAAGCCTATCAAGAAGTATTTCCATGTACTGTAAAAGGCTACAATTACCAAAAGTATGAACTATTTCGTTGTTAACACAACAGTAGTTTATTTAGGAATTTTGAAATTACACAAAACATTTTTCACATGCATTTTCATATGTTTCTTTATTCTTGTTAGATATATCAATTTATCTTAATGATATCCTCATTTTACTTAAGTAAGAGCAAAGACTAATTTAACTTAGTTGCTTACCATGATTTCTGATTTATTGTTGAATATGTATATTTAAACATCCTTTCCTTTTCCATTTTAAATTTTAGTGACTGAAAATTTTGATGCCATGACCCTGATTCGTCTACAAAAATTTTATTTCCTATCTTAAGATATTTTCAATAATGCATAAAGCAAGGCTTTGGCAAGACTTCTGAATATGTACTATAGCTTACAGGTAGTCCCCGCGGGTCTCCTTCATCTTATCCTACATACCTGTTTGATTACTTGATAAATCAGAACCTAGTTAAATCCTAGGCTTCTGAACAGATATGGCAAAATCAAATTATAATATTTAGCCTTTTTTTCTTGCAGGAAGTTAACTGTTAAAATGGGAGACAGAAACAATGTTTTTACTTTTCAAAAATAGGAGCAATATTTTTACAAAACCAATTTATTATTGATTATAAAGAAAGCCTGTCATTTTTCATAAAGAAGATAATGCCATATATTCTTTGAAATCTCTAGGGTGGTTGAGCAAACCTGCCTATGTCTGAAAATATGTGGTATTAAATGATAATGTATCTGTTGCCTGAACAATATGTAGCAGGAAGAACCACAGAACCACAGAATAGTTAGGGTTGGAGGTCATCTGGCACAACCCCTCTGCCAAGGCAGGGTCACCTGGAGCAGGTTACACAGGAATGTGCCCAGGTGGGTTTTGAATGTCTGCAGAAAGGGAGAGTCCATGACCTCTCTGGGCAGCTGTTCCAGTGCTCTGATGCCCTCAGTGTAAATAAATTCTTACTTGTGTTGAGGAGAAAATTTTTGTGTTTTAGTTTATGGCCATTGCTCCTTGTCCTGTTGCTGGGCATCCCTGAAAAGAGTCTGGCACCATCCTCTTGGCACCGGCCTTTGAAATATTTCTATGATGACATCCCCTCTCAGTCTTCTCCAGACTAAATAGGCCCAGCTCCTGCAGTCTCTCCTCATAAGAGATGCTCCAGACCCCTGATTATCCTTAGGACTCTCTGCTGGACCCCCTCCAGTAGCTCCATGTACTGAATAGCCCAGAACTGGACACAGAACATCCAGATGTAGTGTAGGCCCCACTACATCTGAGTAGAGGAGTAGGATCATTCATCCCATCTTGGCCTGCTGGCCACACTCTTCCCAATGCACCCCAGGATACCATTGGCCCTCCTGGCCACAAGGGCACTGCCAGCTCATGGACAGCTTGTGATCCACCCAGAGTCCCAGGTCCTTCTCCACAGGGCTGCTCTGTAGGAGGTCAGCCCCAGCCTGTGCTGGCACTTGGGGCTGCTCCTCCCCAGGTGCAGGACCTGACCCTTGCCCTTGCTGAACCTCATCAGGTTTCTCTCTGTCCAACTCTACAGTTTATTGAGGTTAATGGCAGCATAGTCTTCGTGTCTGTGTACAGCCTAATCTAAATTCACCCCACTACTACACAGAAAGAGAAACACACTATAATATCTTGCTACTTTATGTCAGCATATAGCAAAATGGGGGAAAAGTCAATCAAAATTTTAGTTTGATATCCTTCCCACACACAGATTTTTTACATTTGGATGGGTGCTCAGACAAAGAAATCAAGTTTTTAAATGTGGTTTGATTTTACTGTGATACAAAGAACAAGGATCATGCATAGCTGCTATATGGTTTGTTGAGGGATCTCTTCCTTTTACCTTAAAACTGAAGTTTTCAATATATTCTTTTTGTAATCCTATTCTTATTGAGAGGTGAGGGGAATGGAAAAGGGGTTCAGTTTAGCATTAAAAATGTAGACATTATCCCATTATCTGTCCTCTCTCTGGATTGTATTCCTTGGCCTTTTGGGAATTTTGGAGAATTCTGAGGTTGGAAAAATCTGCATTTTGGTCACAGGGTTGGTTAAAGATACCTAGTATCTGCCTTCACTAAACCTATCTAATTTTGCTTTCACCATTAGAAAAATGAAAACAACAAACCAAACCAAACTAAACAAAAAAAAGCCCCACCAACTATAAAGATGTGGTAATTGGTGTAAGAAATATGGCTATTTCCAAGGATTACAAATAGTGTTGTCCTATCTGAGAATGAGAAGAAGCAGGATATTGGGGAAGCAAGCAGTGTGAGCTATTTCTTTCCCAATGATATAGCCAGCAGTATACATCTAATCCCAGATACTTCCTCACATACATGTCTGCCTTTATATTCTCTAAGCTGTGTTGAATCATGTACATGTATTCATTAGAAATTAACAAAAAATATAATTCATTACGTTTGAAGTAATAGATGAAGGACATCTTACTTTCAGTTAACTTGAGTAAATCCAAAGGGCAATTTTAGTTCCTGTAAGTAGTCTGACAAAAGGAATTTATCCCTAGGTTAAAAGTGACAAGAAAATAAAAGGTGCAAAACCTGTGTATTGTCTAATTGAATGCTCTGTATCAAAATTCTGGGTTTGATTTCCTGTTTTTGTGCCCTCAATAGACATATACTTAACAAAAAGCATTAAATTAAGTGTATCCTAAGAGTCAAATGTACCTCAAGAGCCAAAAGTTCAATAGTATATCTTCAGTACTTTTTGACATTCTGAGAGACTTCAAATGAGTCTGTAAAAGCAGATGGGGAGAGTAATATTACTTCATACCCAGTTTTCTTTTGTGCTTGATTTACTTCAAAACCAAAAATTACACAATAATAGTTGTGAGGAGAACCTTCACAACTTACCAGCAAAGATGATCAGATATGCTGGTTGGGAAAATACTGAATATACTCTATTGGTAGTGACATCGTTATTAATATGTTTCTTTATACCTAATACAAAAAATTTTCTTTTACCAATATTTAGTGCCAGGTTTTTGTGTGCTAGCTCAAAGAGACCTCGGAGGTGTAGCTGCAACCCGATTGCACTACGGCGGCACACACACACACAAAAGTGCAGGCAGACGGGGGTGCGTTCCTCACCCGAGGGGGCCGTCCCTGAGCTGATGTGAAGGCACACAGGCAGAAGCGAAGAAGTGAGAGAGGGGACTCTCCGTATAAGTTCCACACAGGAGGTTTACTCAGGGGAAACAACGCGAGGAAGAGATGGAGAGACGAATATCTGACAGAGTCCAGGGATTTTATAGTGGGGATAGGAAAGGCGGGGATAAGGGATACAGCAAATGGGATACTTGACAGGAGGCAGAGTTGAGGGCAAGGGAACCAATGGAAATAACACAAAGGAGGGATTTAGGGAAGGAACCAATGGGGTGTCGAGTACAACAGAACTTTCTAGAATTAATACATATTAACTTAAGGGAAATGACTATTAAAAAACTTATGCATAAAACAGGGCGGGAAAACATGAACCTATCACATAAAAATATGTAAACTGTGGAACCAGGGGATTATGGGCTCTCACCCTAGCAACGGAGTGAGGCATTATGCTTCGATGCCTGACCACCACAGCTTGGCGTCTGTTGGATCTTCAGGGGTCAGAGTGGCTGCAGCCACTTGAACCGCTACAATTTAGTTAAAAGAATTTTCTTGTATTTGACAGTTAATTTTACAGAAAATATTTAGCCACATTTTCTCAACAGGAGCAGGGACTGTAGATATTTACTGCAGGAAAATTATGTAAGAGTTGCTTTTAGCCAAACAGGCAAATTAAAAAAAAAGCTCCATGTGAATTTTTATGTCATATGATTCCTTTTATTGAAAATTCTTGAGACATAGCTGTGTTAATAAAATCAATTTTCCTGTTGTAAGTACTTTAGACTAAAAATGAAGCCTCCCCATCTGCCTAGGTATAAATATCTAAATGTACTGAGGCTCCGATCCTGTTCTCTCATTCTATGGATGTAATGAAACAAACAGAAGAAACAAATGAGGACTGCAGAAGTGGGCACAGCACTCCAGATGTGCCTCACTACATCTGAGTAGAGGGACAGGATCACCTCCCCTGACCTGCTGGCAGTGCTCTTTCTAATGCACCCCAGGACACCACTGGCCTTCTTGGCCCCCAGGGCACACTGCTGGCTCATGGACAGCTTGTTGTCCACCAGGACCCCCAGGTCCTTCTCCACAGAGCTGCTTCCCAGAAGATCAGCTCCCATGCTGTACTACATATATGGTGTATACTTCTGTATACAGGAGCATACACCACATATTTTACAATGTGTCTGACTGCTTTTCTATGGAACATCATAAGCATTTTTCTTTCTCCATACCTTTGTGATGAATGACACTTCTCCTTTTTTTTCTCAAGTCCTTTAATCAACTGCAATTGGGGGAATTTTTTTTGGCCTTTTTCTTTTATTTTTTTTTTGTTTTCACCACTTTCACACCAATGATTTTCTTTTACTAAATCTCAAGAGATTACCCTTTCTGAATTCTGGAAATCTGTAACTTCACATTTCCCCTTGATTTTCCTTTGTCTTTGATATGACTACTTCTTGCCTGAACTACTTTCTGCATTATTATCCCAAGTTATATTTTTGTCTTTTGCACATTACTCTTTCAAATGAAAGAGTACATTTCTCTACATTTAATTCAGAACTCTGAAGAAATGCAAAGCCATGTTGTTTGGCTCAATCCTTGAATATGACAGTATTATCTAGTGAAATATTTTCTTCTTTTTTTTTTTTTTTCCTTTTCTTTTCTTCGCCCTTGGTGATATTATTTGCATCCTTTTTGCTAGAGAGCTAGAAGCTGAGAATGCAGAACCAGAAAACTATTGCTGAATTTCTGCAATGTTTGTATACTTTTTCCATGGCATCTACTATTAGTTATTCTTCTGAATGATCCATCAGAAAGGATGGTTGAAGTCCAGTTTGAAACCAAATACTCAAGAAAATCCACAACAAACAAAAGTTTCCTTAGAAAATCGGGGGAAATAGCATCTGTTTTTAAACTGACTACACTCCTATCTGGATGTAGGTTCTAGTCAAGTATTGTTGTTCTCATCCTTGTATTTTGTCTCCTTTTCAAATAAGGCTTTTAACAACTGAAAACAGTATGTTCAAGAACAGTCAGATAAAGTCTTTAGCTCTAAATATGAAAGTAAAAACTAATCTATTTTCTGTAAATTCTCTGGCATATATCTCCTATCAGACCTTTGAATTGTTTGGTCCTACATGGCTTCCTTAAAGACAGGACTTAAAAGGAAACTTTAGCTCTGTTTCTGGTTTATCTTCTGCTAAATATTTCTCTTTAATTTTCTGCATTCTTTGGGGTTGGGGTTTTTTTGTTTGTTTGCTTTTGGGGTTTGTTTGTTTGTTTTTGGGTGCTTTTTTCTAAATAAGTTGTGCCCAAGTGCACACATACACATAGTATCTTTACACAACTGGTTTTATGCTGGGTATTTACCATACATATCCTAGACATCAGTATCATCTTGGGAGACCGCTGACTTCTCATCCTAAGGAAATAACTGCCATAGTGAGAATGACCTATGCAGAATACCTTGCTCCAAGGTCTTGTTTTTTATCCAGATAGAATGATCAAACACCTCATTTAGGAGGAATAAATATGTGTTTCCATCAATGGTGACAATGGCAACTATGTTGACACAAATCCTGAGACAGTCCCTAGTGCAACTTAGGATAGGAAACTGACTAAAACAATCAAGGAAAGCAATACCTTCTGAATGAATTGATGCCTTTGCTGTAATACATCTGTCTCAGCTCCTACTCTTTTCTCTTTTATCCTGTATGCAGGCCTATTTAGAAAATACGAAAAAATCTTGAGGGAAAAGCAAAAACTCTAAAAGAAAAAAGAAATTGACTTGAACAGAGATATATCTACTTTGAGGGAATGTGGCCACTTTCAGTCTATCCAAACCTCGTACAATGCATTGAGGAGACCATGACAACAGCTGAAATATGTACAAAGAAATACCTTGCTCTCGGATTAAATTTCCCACCTCTCTATGAACACTACACGTGCAAGAATTGTCTTTCATTGTTCAGGTAAAGAGAATGATTGGGTGACTGTGAGAGACTGTGTCTCTCCCTCTGAGACAGAAGAGATAGGCATATCCCCTAGGGAAATAACACTTTCTGTAGTAGCCACAAAACATTGTTAGATCCTACTGTCCTGCAGTGAATTCTTTCTGCTGTTTTCATTTTTTGTAAAGGAGTAAAATGAATGGAAAATAACTATATTAAGTGATTGGCATTTGCATTACAGAAGAGCTCAGCTGTTAGAAAACACTAACATTGCCTAACTGAGGTCTTTGTGACCTTGCTTCTCCATATGTTCCATGCATGTCCAAGTCTTTGTTTACAGAATTTGTGTTCTGTTATGCTTTAATAGGCAATCACAAATGTAAGATTTGTTATAATTTGAATATTTGGCTTTTGGCACCTCTTTTACCTTTTCAAATGTGTTTTAATTATGTAACTGTGTATGCAGTAAGAAATCTGGAGGTCTTTAGTCTTTCAGGAAAAAGTGTAGGATTGCAAAGGATCAGGGCTATGGGATTATATGAATGAATACCTTTGGTTAAACCTGTGTAAATTGCTCACTGACTTTTAAACTGCAATTTGTGTCCTACCTGCATAGGTCCATTCTGACCCTGATGTATACTGTCTTTGAAATGGAAATCTTCAGTTGTTACCTCTAGATAGCTTTAAAGGCTTGACTGCCCACTCTGAATTCCTTTGAAATGCTTAATTTGAATCATAAGCTGTCCCTGCAAATGGTCTCATCATTTTGTTAAAAATCATGTCTCTTTTGAAATGGGTTTCTGTCTATAGGCCTCTTTGATGTGTTGCTTTGGTGTGGGGAATTCTTTAGAACTTTTAACTTTTGTATCTGGTAAAACTTAAACTTAGTCTGTAGTAAATTGGTAACTCATTAAAATAAATTTAGTTCTGCAGTAATATCCATTGCCTTTAGAAAAGAGTATTTCTCTAGATTGATTTGTCTACACATATTTTTTTTCTTGAAATTACTGCCAAATCATAGAATCACACAGAATGGTTAAGCTTGGAAGGGACATCTGGAAGCCATCTTGTCCAGCTCCCTGGTGAAGCAGGGACATGGATAGAAAAAAACTAATATTCATATATGTAACATGCTAAAGAGTGAGTTAGTTAGACAGGTGGTTAGTGTCTATGAAGTAGCACAACAGAAAAAAAGGAGACTAAATATAATGTCGGAAAAAAATAAAATTGCCAAGTTGCTTGTTTTTCCAGACTTGGGAAAGCTACATTATAGTCCAGTAAAACACTGAACGGGTACACGTCCTTCACCTGTATCCAGAGACAGACTTAAAACACCCAACCAACAAAGGGTACTGACAAATTTTGGAATATATGCTTTGGATTTCCAGATCTCTCAGCTAGTAGCCTCCTCAATTGGAGCCTGGGATAAAGGTTTTTACAGACAATTACAATGCCTTTTTAAAATTATTATTTTATATTTTTAATTTTTTTTCCTAGGATTTGGAATTATTATAATAATTAGATAAACATTAAAATACTGATTAGAATGATATTAAACAGTTTGCACCATAGCACTTTCTTCTGTTGGAAAGTGCTAGTCACTTAAATCTAAAATATTTCTGAAAAGATTAATAATTAAATATTAATAATTCCACTGACCTGCTCATCAGCTTTAGACACAGGGTACTAATGTTTTTAAAATCCACGACTATTTGATCCACTGGTCTTCCTTATTCCAGGTATTTCAAGAGTTTCACAGAAAATTCTGAAGACCTAACACCAGACCACTGTGTAGAAAGAATATTGTTTACTTCAACAGGCAATGACTAGGCACAGGATATGAAAGAAAGAAAAAATGTTCCTGCAGTTTATGTGTTCTCTGACACAATCACATTACTATGGACAAGTTGTGTAGCTCCTTACTACAAACCCTAGCTTTAAAAAGTTCATGTTGAGGCCATCATGCCAAATGTACCTGATTTATAGCCATGCTTATTAAAATCTGTAATAAAAATTCCATACAAGAAAAAATATTTGAAGTTATTGTAAAGGGAATATTTGCTACCTTGGTAACAAATAAAATCTGTATTACTACTGTGTATTTTATTTTCATTGAAGAACTGAATCCTTTTCAATTATTGTGTGGGATGGGAAAGTAGTAAACAAGGTTATAAATCTCTGGAATTTGCTTCATGGTAATAGTACATTAAGCAGGCAACTGGTATTCTCCATGCATTGAAGTAGAACTACTATGACTCACTACTTTATAATTACGTGAGGATTATTAACACAACAGGAGAAGTAAATTGGCTACTCAGCACGAGTATCACTCTGTGTTTTAACTAATTGCATATATCCTAGGTTAGCCGAGCTAGGCAGATCTCCTATTGTGCTTGGAATTGAGAGACATACATAAAAATGGTAATAATTTACACGGTAAAGTTGATGTTGAAAATTACAGAGGTTCTCAGAGGATTATTTAAATTGTTTGATATTTTTAATATATTTTTGTGTGATGGTTTGTTTGTTTAAAAAGCATAATAGCAACCAAAATTAAAAAAACAACAACAACAAAACAAACCCACCAAAACATTCCAGAATAAAACATAACACTCTATAGGATCCAATTGAAATTTTAGCTCTTATCACTCTTATGTATCTTAGGTGGCAAATAAGTTTGTCAAGTTGAATGAATATGCAAACCAGTACTGAAATTTTAATATACCTCTATCTCTTCTGAGTAGCTGCTAAAATCTTACATAGTCACAATGAGATGACAGCTTTCAAACCAAACACTTTTTAGAGGATGTGTGTGTATGTGTCTACTAAATAAATATAAAACTGTGTTCTGATAAGAATATTTATATTGTTTGCTGTAGTTTTAGGGAAGTAATGTTAATATGAAAAACATTTCACAGATTAGAAACACGCAAGTGATAGAAATGCAGTAGTATTTAAAGAACTATGCTGCTAAATGGTGTGAACTCCTTCTTTGGTTCTGGAAACACCAATGTGTGAAAAAATTCCTTTAATTAGTAGTCTTTGAAATAGCTTCCAAGAATAACGTACACAGATGTATAAGAATATGATCCTATAAACCTTTATGTAATGACTTGCTTGTGGGAACACAAATTGTGCTGCTGGTTTTATTGACTTCATATACAAATGATCAATTTAAGGATCAACTTGGATGTGAATGTATAGATTTTATGAGATGAATTAACATTGATATTATGATATGAAAAAATTTTCTAGCACACAGTTTTGTCTAAATCCTGAAAAAAGCTCAATTGAAGGGCTACATATGTAAAATAGTATTTTAGGATCAAGCGTCTTTAATCTATCTCAGTTCTAAATGCAACTGGAAATAGTTGCAATGTTCATTGCCTAACTAAATTTAGTATAATAAACAGGTCATGAAAAGTAAATAGAGGCAAATATCTTGTGTATGTGCACTCATGCATTTTCACTTTAATCTTTGCTTTTAGTAGAAAAAAATAAAATCTCAAATACCCTGTTTGTAAAACTTAATCAGTAGTCTATATACACAGCCAAATCCAGAGCATTTCCATCCACAGCATCAAAGAAGACAGGAAAATATCACAAATGCACAGTTATTACCAAACAGTTACAGATTTACAGTTATAGATTTTTACCAAAATAATAATTTCGTTTACTCTCTGACTTACGCAGTTCCTTTCTCCATTATTTAGTACCTAAAGGTGTTGAATAGAAACACCTAACATTATATATGAAAACAGAAAAATATAATTTTATTCAACATAACTGTCATGTGTAAAGAATAAAATACTTTTGTCAAAACCTGTTTTGAGGAACCTTAGCTGTGCAAGTTCTGTGTAGAATTTAGTTGATTTTCCTCAGAGCAGACCACATGGTGCTGTATTCTATATTTGTTGTTAACTCAGGGATATTTTAATTATAGCAGAGAGGAGCTTGCCCAGCATCAAGGCCTTTTCTGCTCCTCATGCTGTAAATGCAGTAAATGGGCTTCTCATGCAGTAAATGTCCTGGAGGTCCACAAGAAGTTGGGAGGGAACACATCTGAAACAGATGATTAGCGTTTGGGTTCACCATGGCCATGCCATATGGCATTGTGCTTGGCAGTAAAATCTGGGGCAAAGGAGTAACGGGGGACATTTGGATTGGCATTTTTCTCCCCAAGTCACCATTAGGTGTGATGGAGACCTGCTTTCCTGGAGATGGGTTGAATCCCTGCTGGGACAGACTGTGAGGATTGCTGGCTGGAACATTTGGGGGGGGTGTGTGTGAGGGGAAGGGGCAGGCCGGGCCGTGCCCTGGTGAGGCGAGGCCCTGCCCCGCACAGCCCAGCCCGGGCCTGTATCCCAGCCCCGCAGCGGCCACCAGTCCCTGGCACACTGGAGGCAGTGCCCGCACCCCACCCCTGGAGCCCCCGTCTGGCCTTGCAGTGGCCAAATGGCCTGAAGTCCCACCTGGGGGAAGAGCCCAGGAAGGCCAAAGAGTATTCAAAGCAGAACGTGGGATAAGAACGTGTCCTGACCCTACCTCCTCTTGGGATTTCTGTTGGCTAGACATGACTGGAACCAGGAGTGGTAGTTACATTTGTTCTTTCCTATATCTTTTCTGTCTTTCTTCCTTCCTTCTTTTTCTAATTCCCTCTTGTCCAAATTTTTGAGTAACTTAAAATTGAATGGGCTTAGAGTTTGTTAAGTTGGGCTGAGCTAATGCATTGAGAAATGTTTTATGTTGATTGAATGCTGCTCTACACTTTTGCCAAAGTTCTCTGATTTTCTAAAGCTGCCTGTAAAGGTTTTTTATATTGCTTTGACCTCTTCAGAATATCTTGTTACTGTTAGTCCTGCACATCTAACTCAGAATACCTGGACAACAGTAAGCCCTTTTAAAAGTCTCATTGAGCAAGTTTTTTGGGGCCTGGTACCTGCCTGCCCATAGGAAGTGGTGAATTAATTCCTTGTTTTCCTTTGCTTGTGTGCACAGCTTTTTTTTTACTTAATAAGCTGTTTAACCCACAAGGTTACTGTAGATCTGTTTTCTCTTTGGCACAATTTTACTACATTATGACTGAATTTATTGGAAAATTTCTTAGAGTCTGCTGGTATAAATTCTTTCAGTGCTCTTAGTATTCAGAATAAATTAAATAGCTCAGTGGTTTATAGATGGGCAAGTGTTTCTCTTAAGTTTGATAGTTGAATCCCAGATAATAACTGATTGTTGCCACAAAGGAATTAATTGCTGCATTTTGGGAGAGCTGGAGATAAAATGGTTTTTTGCAGTTCAGTCAACTTCTGATTGCAGTAAATATGACCATCCTCACTCCATTCCCTTTAAGCCTTTAACCATTCAGATGCATATCTTTGTCTTTTTTATATTTTCTGTCATGCTGGATATCATCGTTCAACAGGAAGGAAATATGATGTTTATGTGTTTAATTCTTTTTTTTTTACCCTAATGTAGATTTACCCAATAATGAATTTCAACAGTATGAAAAGCTTGAGGCAATTGCAGGTCTACTATTAAGAAAAGAGGAAATAAAAAAAGAAAAAGAAAAACTCTCAAAGGTCATTTACTTAAGTAGGTATATATTATAGATTAAAAAATTCTAATATTTTTTATTAATGACAATGTGTATATTATGACTTTTTAAAAAAACATTTTTTTCTTAGTAAAAATACCCCTCACACAAGAAAACTACAATACCTATAAAAGACCGTGAATTTTCCTTCTAAAATTAAAATTGAATTCAGATTGAAAAATAACAATAAGAAAAAAGAATTAATAAGGGACTGTGTAACTAATACATCTAATGAGCATCTAGAATGTATGGGTTAGTATATAGAAGAAAATATGCTTTGTTTGACAGCTTCTAGTTTTAACAACCTATAGTTCGAAAAATAATGTGTATAGCATCCACATTTCTTAATCTCTTTCTGTTGTCAGTAACAAAAGCGAGAAGTGAAAATAAATGTATTTAACTGAAAGAGTTTTACAGTATTTTCAAAAATCTTTTATTTCTTTCTCTTAGGAAAAAAAAAAAGAAAAAGAAAAAGCCTGCATAATTTATTTTGTTTGAAATTACTCTTCAGGTTTTTCAAATATATTTCTTTCAGAGCTGTCCTCTTGTAGCAGTATTTTTGTCCTGAAAGGGACATTTATCTGATTTTGTGTCTGGAACAATTGCTCCAGATGAGCATATTCCCATGGACAAATTTAAAAGCACTAATGCAGCTTTATCTCTTTGAAGTGTCCTCCTCTATCATCAGTATTCACCGAACAGCAGGACCCAAGATGTGGTGTTTTTCAACAAGTACCACCAAGTTTTTATTCAACTCTCACAAGAAAGCTATACTTCTGGCTCTCAAAAATATCACAGAATATGCTTCTGTGCAGCTAAAAAGAACAAACTAATAAAATATCTCTGACCTACATCCAAAAAACCCAATAACATATTTTATTTGCATGAGTCACTGAATATATCATCCAATAGAGCCAAAAACCTTTGTAGAAGTCTTGCAGGCTCTGCCAGTATTTTGCTGTTTTGCTCACAGATTTATTTGTAGTTTTGTTTCCTTCTGAGATCTTCCTGCAATGTACCTTTCTTGTTATTTACCCCATGTGTTCCTTATTTTGGTCAACAGCTCTACTTCGTAGGCAATGCCTTTTGTTAAGGAGGTAAGACCAGCCTTACTTGTTCAAGACAAAGACTTGACTCCAGCTGTGACCTTGACTATCTGTTCATGTAGGGAAGGGTTTGATTATGGCTGGCTTATATGTTTCTTTCTCCTAAAATGTTTCTTTCACCTCCAGTCCAGTGAAGCTCTTAAGCGCAAAGGAGCAAGTGCGTTTAAAACTAACCAAAATCATGCACATGATTCAAAAGGAACTTCAAACTTACATGATGGCTTAGTGACATTTTCTGATAATTTTTTCACTCTTATTTTCCCAATAATTCCCTGACTTTATTTTTATTTTCGGCTACTCTTGCTTTCATGAAGTTATTTTTTATAAGCCCAAGGCCTTGCTCTTGAGTGATAACACTCAACTCAGAATCCATGAATTTTTATGTGAAGCTATAATTTGTTTTGCCTTAGTGTATATGTAGACCTATGTTAGGAGTAGTGTTCAGCTCAAGATCAGAAAGAGATCATGACTATGACTTGGCTATGACTTCTAACAATGACACAATTCCTTGATCATGTCTGTATTATAACAGGAGAAATGTGAATAACCTCTCAATTAGAATTTATCCACATAAGAACAAAAACTGCAGTGAAGAGTTGCTATTAGATAAAATATTGTTTCTAAAATGTCCAGCATTTTTTGCTATATTTGATACATTGATTTATGTAGTATCCGTATATATGAATAGAGTTCTTTTCCTAAATATATAAAGTCCTTTCCTGAAATTCATGGGGTAGTTGCACACCCAGCAATCTTAAAATTTTAATGCATCACCACTCTCTCTTCTACTCCCTTTCCAGAAATGAATATTTTAAATTTTTTTTTAAAAATCTCTCTATGCAAATGCAATACAAGATGTGGAAGAAAGGGGAAGGGAAGGGGTAAAGTTAATTTTGTTGTCGTCATTTTGTGATTTTTTGGGGGTGTTTTCAGGTTTTAGTTTTGTTTTTTTTCCAAACACCAAGTCCAATTAAAGTTGTTTTCTTACCACAGCTTTCCACTCCTATACCTCCACTGGCTTCTTAAATACAGAAGTATAGCATTTTGGAGGGTGAAAATATTATTAACAAGATTTTTGTTTATAATGCATAATTGCTTCTAATTTGTTTATAATACAAAATTATAATATAATTTTGTACATTCGTAGTCCTCTTCCACTTTTTATTAATTTACTTATTTAATTAATCTAATTGTTCTATTTTTCTGTAGTACACATGATGCCACAAGGTTACACAGCAAAGGATAAGGTGAACTGTAGTGCAGGAAGGAAGAAAACCAATGAACAAGAAAATGTTAAAGAGATTTTCTTGAAGATTATTTGTCACACAGAAACCACAATGTTTCAGTTAACTGAGAGGATATACTGTACAAATATTTCTGAGTTTTGCTTCTTGATATAAGCTGAGACTTGCATTCACTTGTTCTCCTTACAGGTACTAAAAGTTTAGTATTACAACATGCACAGTAAACACAGAGCTATAAAAACTAGTTACACTTTTCCCACCCTGGACAGCAAGAGGAATTTATTAGTTTTATCTTTTTCCAAATGTTTCAATACTAAATTAGCAAATGACAGCAAACCAGAGTAACAGTGCTGCATGGTCAGTACAGTCCTCACACAAACATATGAGCCCTGAAAAGTGTTTCAATGTTAAAAATGCATTTTAACCAAGGTTTTACTCAGATATGAAAGCTCACATTAGATTATGCTTTTTTAAAAAAATCACTTTACTGAGAAATCTGCTTTGCCTGTTGACATTACCAATATAAATTTCTCTCCTGCACAAATTTTTTGCTTGTTCCAAATTAATTTTGCTGGCTTGCTCAAATAAACATTAAGAAATCATTTAATAGGAAAAGGAGACATGGTCACTTCATTTGTGTAATTGTATTTAAAAGGGTAGCAAAAATGATGATCCTATAAAATTTAAATCAAGCTCATGGGCCTGAATTGCAAAATTAGCAACCCTTGAATGAATTGTAGTCTACATACTGCCCTTTAGCTGTTACAGCTGAACAGGTTATTATACAACAGAATTATACATCATTGAGAAGTATGCAATGAATATCCGGAAACCAGTTTTAAAATAAACTCTGAAAAACAAAGGAATCCTTAGAATGATAAGTTGTTAGCTATTTGATATCAGACTGGCAATCATCCTTCCTTTCTCATCTTATTTTTATGACTTTGTTATCTTGGCCCTCACACCATCTGCAGGAAAAGGAATATTTCATTGCTAAGTGATCCTTCATATATTTTAAATTTATGTTTAATTTTCTAAAAGCAATAAGAAAGTTGCTCTTTTTGCCTTCCTTAGCCTGAAATTTTTGAGACTTGCTACTTACCAAACAAGACAAGATGCTGTTCCAAAAAGATCTTGGCATTACTATTCACTTAGTTTCTATTCTCTGTCACACTACTTGCTAAATATTTTTTTCTTTCTGTGTTGACCTGACAGCTATAAATACACATGACCCAAGAATACAAAAGAAGCTTGATATTTCCTTGAAAAACAAAGGAGAATAAGAGATGAACCTGCACAGGATAAAATCTTTCTGCTGCCTCATGAAAGAAATTATTCAATGTATTGACTGAGTCACCATTTGTTGTCAAGTGCAATGGAAAAAATTTCTTCTATTACTTTATTATTGACTTAGTTATGTGTCATAAAACTTTGGAGTTGAATTGCCTTCTACCAAAGCAGAATAATCTGTGTGAGCAGGTGACAATATTCCTATATAGTCCATCACCTGAAATTTTTGCTCTGTAATGATAAGCTGCAAATAGAGAATTAAAAGCCCACACAGAATCCTGTTAAGTTCTGCATGCTTTTGTAGTCAAGGATTGCAGTAGTTGATCTGGTACTATCCATATAGACTGGTAAAGGCTCCCACCAGCAAACCCTGCCGTCTCTTGCTGTTGACTTCTTTGGTCTGCTCTGCTGCCTGCTGATCAGGCTTCCATCTCCAGCCTCCTCTTTCAGCTGACTGAGCTTGTGACCAAGAACTTCAATTCAACCTGGTCATGGCCCATTCATGACATGTTTATTCCAGATGGACATCATTGCCTGTCAGAATGTGACGGATTCATTCACATCCTATTGTGACACAAACCGTGCCATAATTAAGCCTCTCCTGATGGGAGAGAGTTTTTAAAGTCCTTGCCAGGAGTTCCAGAGACAAACGGGACTCTCAGTCTTTGCTGCTTCTAGATAGTTGTTTATTAAGTCTTATCAGAGAAACAGAGCCGCTAGAGTGACCCAGACATAGCACAAAGCAGAGAATGCAGGAGAAAGACGAATTATCAAGATTACACAGCCTTTTTAAAGGTAAATTAACCAATGGTTACTAGAAACATATATTATTTTTACTTTTCTACCAATTATCTAGTAACACAGCCAGGAACTGGGGAATTCTTTGTCCAATCATCCCAAACTACTTTTACTGCAGAATATGGAGTAGTAGAAAAAGAAGAAGGTTTGGAGAACAACAATCCTCCATTTTTATGGTTTTTTGCTTTTATCTATTTACTACATTAACAAACCCAAAACCTCTAAATTTTTCACCCTGTGACAATCTTACATAGTATTTTATCACCTAGTTTACACCAGTGTAGATTCTAATTCTTCTCTAAGGGTGGGCAGTTTTTTCCAAGGACAAAGGTCAAAAACAGTGTTGTTCAGGGGGGTAAAACCCTTCAAAACAGGCAGAGAAATATTCTCTGCACTCTGGGTTCCTACGCTACTGTGTGTCAAATGGTATTTTACTGGTAAGAGATGTTTGCCTCTTTGATTTTTATATTATATCCTTTTAATGCCCTTACTCTAAAGTTGTGCCTTACTCCTAATAGAGCTAACTCTCATTGATTTGAATCATATTAAAGGCAAAAATTCCTAATAGAAGTGTCTGAACGTTTTGTACCTTGGATAGCACATGTGTGTCTCATTCTGATGCTGTTACATTTGCCTACTGTGCACCAGCATTTTTTCATTTCTTTGTACAGGTACTATGCTTACTGAGAAGTCACACTGCAGGAGTGTAAAAAAAATAGGATACTTAAAAATAAGTCTATTTTAAAATACATGAGTAATTTTAAGTCCAGAATCTCAGAATATGCTGAGTTGGAAGGGACTCATGAAGAGCGAGTCCAACTCCTGGTCCTGCACAGCCCCATCCCCAGGAATCACCCATGTGCCCAAGAACATTGTTTAAATGCTTCTTGAACTCTGTCAGGCTAATGCTGTGACTACTTTCCTGAGGAGCCCAGACACCCTCTGGGTGAAGAATCTTTGCTTAATATCCAACCTAAATCTCCGCTGACACAACCTCAGGCCATTCCCTTGGGTCCCGTCACTGGTCACAACAGAGAAGAGATCAGTGCCTGCCCCTCCCGTTTCCCTCACAAGGAAGTTATAGACTCCGGAGGTCTCCCCTCAGTCTCCTTTTCTCCAGGCTGAACAAACCAAGTGACCTCAGTCACTTCTCATATGGCTTCCCCTCAAGGCTCTTCACCATTTTCATTGGTCTCCTTTGGATGGTATCTAATAGTTTAACATCTTTCCTGTATTGTGGTGCCCAAAACTGCACACAATATTCAAGGTGAGGCTGCACCAGTGCAGACCAGGGCTGGACAGACCAGTACAATTCCCTCCCTTGCCCAGCTGTCGATGCTGTGCTTGATGCACCTCAGGACAGGGTTGGCCCTCCTGGCTGCCAGGGCACTGCTGACTCATGTTCAACTCACCATTGACCAGGATCCCCAGTTTCCTTTCCATGGCACTGCTTTCCAGCATCTCATTCCCAGTCTGTCCATAAATCCAGGACTGCCCCATCCCAGGTGCAGAATCCGGCTCTTTCCCTTGTTGAACTTCACATGGTTGGTGATTGCCCAGACCCCTGATTTGTCAAGGTCTCTGCAGGGCCTTCCTGCCCTCAAGGGAGTCAACAGCTCCTCCCACTTTTGCATCATATACGAACTTCTAGTCCCATGTCCAAGTCATTTATGAAGATGTTGAAGAGCACAGGGCTGAGGATGGAGCCCTGTGGAACCCCACCAGTGACAGGTCCCCAGTCTGATGTCACCCCATTCACTATAATCCCTTATGCCTGACCCGCGAGCCAGTTGCTCACCCATCCCATGATGTGTTTATCCAGCTGTGTGATGGATGGGTCCTGTGAGAGACAGTATCGAAGGCTTTAATGAAATCTGAAAAGATCAACTGGCTTCCCTTGATCAGATAGGTGGGTTACCTTGTCATAAAAGGAAATCAGGTTTGATAAGCAGGATTTTCCTCTCAAGAAGCTGTGCTGGTTCTGACCAATTACTGTGTTGTCCTTCAGGTGTTTTTCAGTACCCTCAGAATAATTTTCTCCATAGATTTACCAGGCACTGAAGTGAGACTAACAGGCCTTTCATTTGTGGAAATTTTTATAAGCTTAGTTTAACACTGAATTAGAACATACAAATTTCTGAAAGTTCATTTTTTATGAACTTTATATATTATATGAAATATTGCTATGATTTCATATATTTTCAAATATTTTCCAGGTAACTTCACACCAGATTTATTTTATGGAATAAGGAATATAAACAGATATTTTCAGTGCTAATTTTAAGGAATCACAATTCATGGAGAGCAATGTATTTTCTTAAGCAAGCAGAGAATCCAACCAAACAAAACATACATGAGACGGAATCTTATAGAAAACCCTATGAAGTAAGCTTTAGTACTCAGAGACCTATGCTAATCCTGTGCTCCAGACAGTCTTTCTCTAACCTGAACAACATCATACTGAGTAGGACTGCAAAGGTACATGAGGATACAGTCAAATTAGTTTGTTAAACAAGAGGTCTTACTAAACTCCAAAAAAAGCCTTAGTTTCTGCTGCAGTCTCATTTCTTCCCTGCCTCTTGAGCAAGGTGGGTGCCAGCATTAGTGCAAATTATTCCTCTGTCTTTTTTTGGTTAAAAAATGAACTATGAAATTGTGAAACAAACAGCTGGTCTTGATCAGAGCAGACCAGTGACTTTTCAGGCTTGCATCATGAATACAAAGTCTCACGCATCAGACTCTTGGCTAAGGCAGTACAACATTTTTGTAAAATTACCAGTAGTTTTATCAAGTTACCAGTGATTTATCATCATTAGTGGGATAAGTGGTACTCTTGTCGTTTTAATAAAAAACCCCCCAACCCTCAACTTCTGTAAGTTGCTTACAGTCATCCATTCTTGTGAAGTACCAATATTGCAAGTCAGAAACTTCTATAACAGAGGTGGACTCTGGGGACTCTAATAGAAAAGGAAATGCAGTCACTTGTCTTTAAAACAATGGAAATACATTGTTCATATTTGTACAGACACTTTCCATCCCATCTCTTTTTCTCCAAACCCTTGGATTGCACAGGCTAGCAAAGCAGTGTAATACCAGAAATAGTAAGAGGAAAATAATATAAATTCATCCTTTGTATAAGAGCCAAAGTAAAACTTCAGCAGTATGCAATGAGGAATAACAGAGGTCCAACTTTCATTTAGGAGTGTGGAGGCATAAAGCTGCCATGTAAGTGGCTCCATATTGGTGCATTTACATACAGGACTCCTATGCTCATGCTAGAATCATAGAGGCTGAATACTGGAAAAAAATTGATCACCAAAAATAGCTTTTACACGTTTCTTGCTCACACAAGTTTTAACCCTCTGCTTTGTGAATTCCATGTTTATTTTGAGTCCAGACTTTTTTGCACAGTCCTGATGGATATCAGAGTCCATTCAAGGAGAGAATTTATGAAAAGTTTAGGAACTTGCTAATAGCTCTCCACATCTGGTGATGGAAAATTTACATACCTGGCAGGACTGCATGCATCATGGAGGGACCTAGTGAATAAAGTGAGTGATTTTAGTAAGTGCAGTTAAGTGATTGTGGGACTGAAGAGTCCTGATCTAACCATCTGTCAAGCTGGTAGGTACCGGGGGAGATGCTGGCTTTGCTTCCCCAACACACCTGACTGCTCAAATACCTAAATTTGCTGTTATCATATGTTTAAAACCAATCTTTTACTCTTTCAGTCTTGTGTTAATTTGTTTTCTCTGTGGGAGCCTGGGATGTTTGTGGAAAGAAATTTACCGTGTTACCATCTACAACCACTAACAAATCACAAAGCACAGAAATCAATACCCCAAATCTGACTGAAAAAAACACAGACTTGCTTGCATTAAAATGCACAAAACATGCACTTTTTAGTGTTACCTTTGCTCCAAAGTGAACTTGCTTTTGCTATTATATCATACCAGCTCTTTTCCCTCCCACTTTGTCCCCAGCCCAACGTGTTTGTTGGCTGGGACTAGAGCTCAGGACGGTGTAAAACCAAAAGCAGTAATCGCATGCAAGGGTGGGGGGAGAATCCCTGAGCATAATTGGATAAAAATGGTTCTGTGATCCCTAAACAGGGACAAACATTTCAGTTGCTGATTGCCACCAGAAACAAACCTTTGCCCTGAAAACAGAATTGAACCCAGCTGCCTGACAGACATATTAATTTCCTTCTCAGGGGAAAAGTAAATGGATTACCCAGGAGTTTTATGCTTATCAAGCAACTAAGGCAGTCTAAAACTATTTGTTCCCTGATTTCTGTTTACATGTGATCAGGACATAAGGTTAGAAAGACATTTATATAACAAAAGCATTTATAAATTCTGCGTTTTTGAATCAGAGACTTCTTTCTCTGTCTTCTACTGCTAAGTCATCTGCAAAGTAGGTATTAGCAAATTGCCTGTAGGGTTATATTTTTAGTGCTATATTTTTAGAGCAGCATTAAAATGCCTTCATAGATTTTTGTAGCAGCAGGGATTTTCACTTCCATCTATTCCCCCACAGTTTACCATCAGATCTACTTGTTATTAAGTCTGGTATATTTTAAAGATGTTCAAATTTTTCTGCATTATATCCATCTTTTTTTTTACATTTTTGCAACTCTATTATTAGGCAGATGGTTAGAGTCTTAGTTCATTGTAGATATACAGGAGTTCATTCTTCTTGAAAACTGAGTCCATTAGACGCCTATTAGCATCTTTTTTTTTTTTTTTCAGCATAATCAACTCATAACAAAAAAACCTTACAAGAAAACTACCCACATCAAGCAGTACAGAAGTAAGAAACCACTGCTGTGGATGTTTCGTCTGCTATTAACTTTGGACTTATGATGCTACAGAATTATCACAAAGTTCTTATAGATGACCACAGAATCTTTCAGCGAGAGAGATTCCCCACAGCTTGCCTTGCAGATAATAACCTACCTGCTTTGTACAAAAGAATACTGCTCTCTAGTGGAATCTGGGAAAAGATTCCATGACCTCACCACTTAGCTTCCTCTGCCTGCGTTCTTAGCTTTTTGCAGATGAAAGGCAGCTTAGCTTTGTCCTAGAGTTATGACATGTTATGATATATGGCTACAATTACTGTGATACTATACTGTGAAGTGGCTTTTCTTTTGTAATCAAGTAAGAGTATTTTTTTCCCTCCAAACTCCTCTGTAAATTGAAACCAGTGGATTTTCCTTTTTTTTTTTTTTGAGAATGCTGATGTCTATATCAAGAGTGTGGAACTAATAACAATTTAATTTACAGGGGAACTCATAATAATTTAGCTGGCATAAGGTTAATTTGGGAATGATTAATAGCTACATTTCTACAGCTGGAAATTTCAATAATCTCTCTCTCTGGAATTTATAGTGATAATATTTTATATTCAGGATTTGCTTTCTGTTGTGATCATTGCCTCCTTTGGAGTGTGAAAGGTTTTCTGAAGCAGGGATCAAGTTGTACAAATCATTCAATACATTCTGTCTGTCTCAGCGGGTGGGGACACTATGAAAACACACAAGCACGCACAAAATGTGGTGCTTACAGTTTCCTTCCTCCAGGGCTAGTTGTAGGTCTGTCATCTGTTTGGCTAGACTTGATGGGATCAGGGCTCCTTTGACAGCATTAATCGCTATCACTACTCACAGCAAGCCTGCAAGCTAGTGAATTGACATGCTGGACATACTTAAAATGGGCATGTAGTGCAGGACTGAAATGAACCTAGCCCGGAATGTGCTGTAAGTGTGCATTCAAAACAGGCATACACTGCTTTGAGGTATCACAATGTTAAACCTGGAGCCAGCTGTTTTCTGAAGATTTATTTTCAACATGTCTTGTCCCTTAGGCAGTGGAAAGTAACTTAAAACATCATCTGCAAAAGAGCTGGTTACTCAGTGTGTGGAGTGCCTGGTTCTTGTTTTGTTTCTGGAAATGGAGGCAGTCACGCTAGTTAATGCAGGAATTTTCTGAATAGTACTGTACTGAATAGCACCTTACTGAATAGCTGTTTAAGGCACTTAGTTTTTAGAATGAAAAGAGAGGTGTATGGAAAGATCTGTAACTAAATACAGTATTCTTTTCCTTAAAAGAAGGAAGTAAGTGGCCAAACTGAACCGAACCAAAAGAACCACAAAACATAGTAAACAAAGAAAGGCCTCCTTGAGCAGGCAAGGAAAGTAAGCAAGAGGCTGCCTCAGATGTTTTTTAATCCTTTATTTTCTGAAGAGTGCGCTCACCATTCAAGTGAGGATTAGAAATTCAGAAATTTCTAAATATCAGTTTAGAAATTTGTGAGATGCCACAATTCATTGGGAACTATACGGAAACCAATGTATCAGAAGAATAACTCCTCTTCAGAGAAACTCAAAGCACTTGAAACTTGTTCTGTTTTATACTGTTGACTAGTCATTAACAATTTTGGAAAATTTTCACTCATCACAAATCGTACAAATAGGAACAATTTCCACTTATACTTTATTCAGTAATGTGATGTATTTTATTCAGAGATATCTGCTATGTTGCCATCACACTAAAATGGAGGCTTTCTCTTTTGTTTGACAAACATAGATGGTTGTCCATCACTATGAGTTTCTGCTGCCATCTATGCTGGAAATTAATTCCTAAATTAGAATCAACCCCCCAAAATGTGGTAAATTTATCATTGAAATGTGGAGGGGTTGAGGATGAAGAGATTGTTGTCTTCTTTTACTAGCAAGGAAATTAAGGTAGAAAAAGTAGATGATGTGTTAAAATTATATAAGATTTTCACTGCTGCTGGGAATAGAACCCAGATCCTTTGCCTCCTACTCCTGTGCATTAACCAGAGTATTGTGCTTCCTTCCCTGGAGTATTTACAGTCACTCATTTCCACTGGTAATGGAAAGTTTTCCTGGGGGTGGGAAGAAAAACTATAAATGGAAAGTACAAACAAAACCATCTGGAATAGAGGAAAACAGAAGAAGAAATCATCTTCAAAATCTGGTAGCGTGATATAGAACAAATAATGAACTACGGCTATCATGCAATAGCTTTAATGCATATTAAAGCACATAGCAGAGGGATCCTTGATAGTTCTCAGATGTCTTTAGCACTGAAATTGCAGGTTAAAAAACATTCCATGTCGTGACAACAATATTCAAGTTATACATCAAGGTTTTCATTGTGGAGTGTACAGGGATAACATAGAAAGACCATGGGTTTCTCCTGAACAGACTTGCCATACGTGGTGTTACTACTGGAAATGTGGTTTCTGATAGTGAGAAAAATTTCCTTCTTCCTCAATATAAAATATTGACGTTTTCTTATTGACTCAGTAATTATCATTAATTAATTGGGATGGATGATTGTGAAGCACATTTAGCATAATAAACACTATTTAAGTGCCAAATAATATTATTATTGATTTACAGTACCTTTTGCAAATATTAGGGCTTTACAGAATAAGAAAAACAATAACTAGTACAGCACATGTTTGGTTTATTCTTTTTAAGTTGAATTATATGGGTAAATGACAAAATAGAGTGCAAAAATGTTTCAAGCCAACATTCAAAGGAAGTCAGGGAATTAGCTGTTCAGCTTTCATCTCAGAGAGTGCAATAAAATCAGAAACAGATGAGAAAAGCCACATTCCTTAGAATAGCACATAGTAAAGTTGATAGACGAGGTTATACATCAAAAAACTAATTATATGTTCAAGATGAACTTTGAAATGTCTCTAAGTAAAGACGAGTAGAATCAAAATAGCCTTTAGCCACATACCTCCTAGTCTTATGGGTCACAACCCCTAGATACGCTCATGAAAACATTCCTTTTCATATGAACATGTCTCATATCTAAGTCCATAATATCTCATGTCTAAGTCCATAATTTCCATGGCACAAGCAGTGAGTATGTGCATCAAACACACATGGTGGGGAAAAATACTTGGTGTTTCCACAGCCGGAGACTGGAGATGGGGCTTTCAGGACACAGATAGACCCTCTAAGGAGATCCAAGTGCTTGCTAATTTCTAACTTACTTTTTTCTTCTTCATCTTCCATCTGTTAACTATCCTAAAATATTGTTGTATCAGCCCTAAAAAGTTTTACCAAATGCACAAGAATTTTCCTTGTGTGTTTGGAGAAAGGAAATGCTGGAGATTTACATCCCATAGGGAGTAATTGTGTATGCCTAAGTGCTAAATTTTATCTGGAGATATCTACTTCAAAAGCATGTGTATATAGGAAAGACTTTGATGCTACATCTGTATTCTGTGACCTCTCACACTATTTCTTCTCAATACTTAATATATTGGCCTTACAGACTATTTCGAGCATCAGTAGGACCTTGGGCAATGAAAAATAAAAAATGAAAAAGGACTATTACACAGTTATCAGACTGGGTCTTGTATCCAGAATTATATCTCCAAGGTTTCTTGAGTCCACATTAGTGTTTTCAATTCAGGGCAACACAGGTGATTTAGAACCAGAATTGTTCTCAGAGCTCCTGAAAGTTTCCAGATCACAAGTTTGGAGGCATATGCTAAATTCAATGGAAACAGCAGATCCATTATCAAAGGAGGCAGCTCTTGAATGTCCCTTCATTGCAACATTATAATAACTTTGCTCTTATTTTCAATGAATCAGTATCTCATGTCCTACTTCTAAAGAATATTTCTCAGAAGGGGAAAAGAAGAATACACAGGGAAAAGTGAAAGGAATACAATAATGGAAGTACTAAAAAAAGATGGGATTTAGCTTGGAATCCCCAGAGCTCATTAACCCCTGACTGTCTTGTAAAAATCTGTCAGAAGGGCATTTGGAGTTAATATTTGTTAATAGTGTTTAGAAGGTATATTGGCTTTCTTTATTGATTATCAGCTGTACAAGGTACAGCATTTGCAACAGTACAACGGAGATGGTATTTAGATTGCACTGCTTATTGGTTTCTAATCTCCTGTTGATAGGAAATGTGACTCAGTCATTTCAGATATTTGTATGTGTGACCATGAGAAACTGCAGACCTGGCTGTCTGCATTATTAGGAGAAATGGACTGCTGTTTCATAAGTCCAGTGAAGTCCAAAGGAAGTGAATATTTAAGATCTTACTTAATAATCACAATAAGGAATTATTAATATTTTGTTATTTTAAGCAACCTATTCCTAAAAAGGAATATAAAAAATATCTTTCCATGGTTTTTTCCAACCATTTGGGCTTCTAGGAGGACCTTAACTGTGCTGCTTAGGATTTTTTTTTGAGAACTGATTCTCAGACATCTAATACAGATGATCCGTAGGGAATCTAGAAGAGAGCTGGAGAGGGTCTTTTCACAAGAGTATGTAGTGATAGCACAAGGGGTAATAATTTTAAACTGAAAGAGGGTAGGTTTATGTTAGATATTCGGGAGAAAATCTCTAATCTGAGGATGGTGAGGGACTGGAACAAGTTGCCCAGAGAAGCTGTGGATACCGCATCCCTTGCAGTGTTCAAGGCCAGATTGGATGGGGGTCTGAGTAAGGTAGTCTAGTGGAAGGTGTCCCTGCCCCTGGCAGGGGGCATGTTTGAACTAGAAGATCTTTAAAATCGCTTCCACCACAAAGTGATTCTGTGATTCTATGAAAAAAAAGAGAAATCTTAAACATTTATTAGGGTAAGAGTTATGCTTCCAAATGAATATTAATCTCTGATCATAACGAATGAAAAAGTTACTACTGAGTCTTGAGAGACAAAGACATATTGGAGGAAATCTAAGCTCTGTAAAAGTTTGTCTAGCTTTTTCATTTGACTTTAAACAGGGTATGATTCAGTCAACAGAACAGGTGAACAATTAATATGAAAAGGGTGCTAATTGCCATACTTAATGCTGATCTGAAAGATTTTTCATCTGAAAACTCAACTATTTAATGAGAATTTGAGAGTAAAGTAATACATATATTTATTTTGGTTCCTGTTAATAAGCAAATTGGCAGAGCTACATAAAGATGGTCTTACATTGTTGAGATCAGTATAGAGAAATGTACTAAAAATCCTGTTGTCTTTTTCCTTTAGCTGCAATAACCCCCTGATTGTGATATTGCAGAAAGGTAATATCAGATACCAACATTTTATAGTGTTTCTAAGTCCTGTCAAATTCTACACTGACCTTAAGTTGATGGTTAATTAAAACTCAAAAAGCACACTGTTTAATCTTAAAGTGTCCATTTCCATTCATGGGACAAGACTTTACAAACACCAGTCAAAGACTGGTGGCAAGTTGTAACATTCATAACTAAAGGAGAAAGTATCAGATCTGCTAATTGTCTTCCCTGTACCAAACGGCATCAGATTTCCAGTTGTCTGGAAATCCCTTTTCTATTGCTTCTCTCAATCATGATAATCAACTTTGAATTAATACAAAAGAAAAGGAGAAGGAAAATACTAGGTAGAAAGAGCAAAAATGAGAGAACTTGAGAAGTTTCTTACCAACTGGTTATCTTCTGTGAAACTCATCTTCACATTATCTGAACCTTTCCTGTGACTGGGTTTGCATTATTATGATAATGTATTTCTAAGAACCTGGGAGAAGACTTTGATTTTTTACCTCAGTCTTTTGGATAAAATTCATAATTTTTGCATCACTATAATTTCTGTTGTTTCAATGGTTTGAAGCCAGTGTGCAGC
Source organism: Corvus moneduloides (assembly GCF_009650955.1). Classification (NCBI taxonomy): domain Eukaryota; kingdom Metazoa; phylum Chordata; class Aves; order Passeriformes; family Corvidae; genus Corvus; species Corvus moneduloides. Next base: position 40,569,108 of record NC_045511.1, read on the forward strand.
AAATTAAACATTGTTAGTGAAATGTACCACAATGAGGTTTTAGGCATGGTATTTCTAAAGAAATAAAAACTTGGATTTAATGATTTTATGATTTTATAAATATCTGTCACTGACTTCCAGACAAAGAAGGGTCCTTGCTTTACATAAGAATTCAGATAAAAAAACATCACTGAGTTCAAAAGAGTTGGAGCTAAGTAAACTTAGTCCATTAGAGGCAAATAAAAGCCAAACTTTCTCCCTGAATGTTTTTACAACATTCACTTTAAAAGTTGCCTACTATGGAAAATTAATTAAAACCCTCTTGATCTGCTGGTGAATGTCATATCTTCTTAAACTATGAACAATTCATAGGTAGTTTTGGAAGTCAAATTCCAGATCTCAGACTGTGTAATAAGTTAAAAAATGTCTCTAAATTTCCTGGTGAAAATTAACACTCAAAATTCTTTTAATTTTTTTATTTTATTGACAAAAGCCTAATGTTCTTCTCTGAAAAGGGTTATGAAAACTCTACAGATGATAACCAGTCATCCATGGAGGTCAATACATCTAATTCTGCAGACATGTCATATATCCACTGTCACTTTTTGTGTTAAACTAATAAAAAGTAGACATATTTTTTGGGCATAACTTTTAGAATATGCAGTATGTGCTGACTGAAATCAGAGAGCTTTATTAAACTTAAATGTGTTCTATATTTCAGTCTACAGTGTGATGATATTATATAATTGGCAAGATATTTCCTTCACTCTTTGCAAATGTTGTAAAATTTTATATAAAAAGCATAAAAATTTTATCCCACAGTTTCTTGTTCCTGTTTTTCCTGTGACCATGCAATTGATTTTTTTTTTTTTTTTTTTAATGCTAGGAGAACTTCATACTCTAAAAAGTGATAATGTTTTAGTATTTGATGTGTGTGATTCCTTGAAGTTATGCAAGACCTATTAACCCTGATAGTCTGGACCGTATTAGAAGAAAAGTTTAATCCTGATTCATTCTTACGTTCCCATAAAATAATGTGGAAAATATGCCTAAACACAGAGTTTATTTTCAAGATGCATCTGAATCATCCTGATTAATAGATTTTCTCAAAGTCTGTGGACAGAATTGTATGGATTTCTTGCATGCAACTTTCTTCCGTGTACATATTACCAGAGTATATTTTTATATGTTCAATTTACTGTTTCTTTGCATGAGCTCCTTCCCAGCTCTTCCAAGTGCACTCCAATATTGAATTCACTGTTAATATGGATGGATGTTGCAAAATAGATGGACCTTTTACTAGGTTAAATCAGCACTACAGCATTTAAAAAAATGTTTTCATATTAATAATTACTTTTTTTTCCTATTCTTTATTTGTTTTTGTTTTAAAAATTTTGTGACCCTGTTGAAGATGACTCAAGGTTTTTGCTCATTCTATGTCTAAAATCCTGCAGTTAAAATCATAAAGGTGAAAATATATGTGAGTTGATAGATGTGCTGATCTGTACTTCTGAGAGATTTAATATTTTGGCATACAACCTGCACTGCTGACATTGTTATATGCTTTGCCTTATTTCAATAAATTAAGACTTTAAGGTTACAAGCTCTGAAATCCTCAAGATGAATTTATCTAGGATGTACTGTGATGATCATGGTTTTGTTTAATCTATATACTGTTATGATAATGCTGTAATTTCCAATATGCTGCTAATCATGATGCAGTCCTGTTCACAGTTTTACCTAGTGTTGTTCAGTACTGAAAAAAACAAGGACCTGAGAAACAAACAGACATATCTCAGAAAGCAGCTGTTTGCTGGTAGACAAATAACTTCAAAGAACTGCAAGAAAAAAAGTTTTGTTCCACTTTTGTCATTGATTTTCCACATTGGATGCTTTGATAAGTAAATAATCTGTGTCCCAGGCTACAAATGGGATTATTGTCTCAAACCTATCTTCTGGAGGATTGCTGTACTTCTAAATAATGTAAATCTGGTCAGGTACTATAATGCTGAGAATGCAATCATAACAATAAAATAAAGATGTAGACATTTAAGAAGTTCCTTTTTTGTTCAAAATCCAGGGACATGTAGAATATTCTGGTATGTAGGACAATGGTTTGGAGTTAAGAATAAGAATAGTCTTCTTGATTTGCCAGCAATTTACAAACTTTGAGCAAATTAGTGAACCATCAGTGCTTTTCAGGCATGAAATTTGAATATTTCTCTTCTGTAATTTACTTTGAGATCTATGAATATAAGGAGCAATGTAGGATATAGGCATTCATATTATACAGTCATTTCAAATCACATGGAATATGTGCTGCACAGGACACTACCTTACAGTATAATGTGGCTTAAAAGTACATTCTATTTAAAAAAATTCATCTTATGCAAAACCTCTCTCTCTCTCTGCCCCTCTATAAGACATTTTTCTGCTCTCTGGTAAACTTACTACCTAATTACAAGTTACAACCCCATATTTCCCTTTAGAAACATCTTTAAGATATATTTCATGCTGAAATAATATTTTTATGCTTTTTCCAAATGTCTGTTCCAGATACATGTATGTACAAATTCATTACTCATTAAAGAATTCACTTCTGCTTTAATTTCTTATTAGTGCCAAACGAAGAACTCAAGAGGAAAGAGAGCTTTCTTCACAGTGGTCCTTTCTTTCTTTCTCCTCAGAGCACTGTTTTTTTTGAAGTTCTGCTTATAATTATGCTAAAAATATCAAACTTGATGACAGTTACTTAGTCCAAATATATGTGGAAGAAACTAGTAGAAGGTTTAGACCAGTCTAATCTACATTATTGCCAGGTGCAATAAGAGAAGAAAGGGAGATACTGAAGAGAATAAACATCTTCATATTGTGGAAGCTGGAAGAGATATCTAGAAACGGTTTGAGCTTGTGTTCCAGTGATGCTTAATTTTGGGGCTGGGAAAAGAAAGAGGGCACAGCCTCGCTCCCTTAGCCAGTGAAGAGCGAAAATATGTAGGTTAGTTCTCCCTTGCACCTGACTTATTGCCAAATCATATGGTCATACAGTGCTATATAAGCAAAGCCATGTCTTCTATGATTCCTGGGATCTGTCCTTCAGCATAGATACAGGAATCTGATGAGAATGATTTGAATGGCATCCTGAAGAATTTAGGTGACACTACAGTACTCACACTTGATTGAGTCTGGGTTCCTGGTGACCTGGGAAATCCTGGTGTTGTCTACATCATGATGGGAGACCATGGAGTCTGACTATAACTTCCAGCTCTCTGAAGCTTCCTACTAAAAAGATTTGGAATGTCTATTTTGTACATATCTCTCATAGCAGGGACTGATTATAGAGTACTCAAAAGAATTGTTAAGAATCAATCTATTTTGTGTTTTAGCCATTAAATCTTTTCAAGTACTTTCATAGTGAGGAATGAGAGCAGCTAAGTTACTGCCACAAGTGAAGTTTCCAGGGCTGTTCTAGTCCTCCCTGCCCTTCCTCCAACTCTTTCCCCATCCACTCCACCCTCCATTTAAAACAGTGCAAAGCTATTATGTTGGGGCTAAATTTATAATGCTTAATCTCAGTCCAAAAGAAAAACATTTTTTGAAGAGTTAATAAATGTATTCCAGACTTCCACTGTGCTGGGATTCCTGTAGGGCTGTGAGTCCAGCACATAAGTTGCTAGAACTCAGTTATGTCTCTTTTCAGAAGTGACTCTACTTGGCTAGATGTATACTTCTTGTTAAATTTTGCCTAACATGAAAGGGAAGTCACAACTGAGGGTTTGTGGGAGCATTTGGTTGGTTGGTTTGGTTTTAATTATTGCAAAAAAGGTCTAGAAGACTGTTATTTTTAGATTATTTTTTCCTTTCCTGTTTATTAGAAAAGTAGATTAGAGACTTCTAATTCTCACGGGAGTGGAGGCTAATGAAGTTGCAACATCTGGTATACTCTAGAACTTATAGCAGGAATGACCATAACTCTCACTACCCTATGGTTTCTTGTCTGTAGATCATATTAGTGTGTCATAAGAGAGTAACAGAAGAATGGGGCACAGGCAGTAACGCTTCCCCTACTCTGCCCTCCTAACTTCCAGCAACCAAGATGTAGAGACTTCCTGAGTTCAATTTTGTTCTTAGACTGATCACCTCAGTGAATAATGGCATCAGAAGATTTTAGAAAGAAAAATGTGGAACTCTATTGGGATACCTAACTAGTAGGAGAGACACACCTTCATGTAGGTGATGTTTGTCCTTTTCCCAGCACTAGAAGTTTGCTGGGAGTGAATAACTGTGCAGGAGAACAAACTCATGGTTTCAAAATACTGCACTCTGTTTAGTGGAGGAGGAAAGCTTACGTAACTGCAAGGAAAAACTGAAGATGGAAGCTTTTTTTTTTGACTATGCTGAAAAATAGAAGCTGAAAAAGAGAAAAGCAGTTAAAATAAAACTCAGGTGAAAAAACATTATCCACAATATAATAAAATAACTTTTTATATTAAATAACTTTTATTAACATTTATGGAAATGTGAAAAAGGGTACTTGAGTACATGGTGAATGTCATGCTTTTGAGATTTGTAAGTGCTACAGTTGGTCTAGTCATATTAAAAATAGCTCCTGAAACACTAGTTGGAGCTGAACACTTGGAATCAGTCTATAGGCTAAGGTATCTGCGTTTTTCATTGGCATCTCTTTCAACACTCTTTTTTTGACCTTCAGCTAAGGAAGACTCTGTCAGTCTGGATAAGTGTTTCCTCAGCTAAAACATGCAGCACATCAGGAGGAACTGAAAGTCTACAAGTTCCAAATTTCCGCCTACTGTTTGCAAATTAAATACAAATGTGAACAGCAGGAGGCTGACTTTTAAAACAGATAAGTGTTACCACACATTTATAGGATGGCTTTCCTTCAAATCTCTATAGTGGCTTCCCTTCACCTTCTGCATCTAATTTAAACTCCTGCTTCCTGATTTATGGTTGTCCTGTGGCCTCTGCAGCATGGCACAGAAAGAAGACTTATGGAGGCAACAGATAAAAATTTTGAGGGAGAAAACACAGAAAAAGTGTGAGAGACCATAAAGTGTCATCACTAGTGGGGCTTTAAGAGACAGTTGAAAACTGTGTGGTGACCTCTAGAAGCAGACAAGTCAGGGAAAAGAGTATTTCCTCTTCACAACTCAAATTTTGACTAACTCAGGAGTGTCTGAGGACATCCCCCCCCTCTTTCAAACTTCTGCTAATTAGCTGTCTGTGTAGTGTATATTTAACTATTTCTTGCTTTTTATTTTTCTCTTTACTTCCTACCCTAAATTATTTCCTCTCACATCCTGTTTTAGCATATTGCCTATGATAATATTCTAGTGTTTCCTCTGTTGTCCATAAAAATCTTTACCTCATTTACTTGAGCTATCTCTGTTCTTTCTTTCATTTTTTTCTACCAAACTTCCCCAACTTTCTCTATATTTGCTGTCATTTATCTATAGATGCTAAAACTTCACATTTATATCAATTCTCCTAAGGTACTATTCTTCCATATTTCCATTTGCACAAGGAAGGCATGATCTGAACATCACTGTTTTTCTTCTTGATATCACTCTTCTTTCATCTGTGTAAATGCAATCTCCATCTAGTTTGAAGATCACGTCATGGTTACTATTGTAATCTTGTGAATATAGCAAGGACCTTTTTCTCTAGGCATAGTTGGCCCATAGTGTAGCAAAATTATTCTTGCTGACTTTATGTCTGAAAATAAAACTATTTTATGGAGAAAAGTTATGAAGGGGTAAGATCAATCCTAACTTCAAGATGTATTTTGGTTTCAGAGTGCAAAGAGAAACTGCTTCAGAGGCTTCTGGGAATAATCTATGCATCTCTATCAAAAAACATGTACTTCCCAAAAACTTTTCAAGTCCTTGATACTATTCCTGCTTCCTTGTGAAGCTTCTTGTGGTTTATCTGAAGAACTTACAGAAATCTTTATTCAGAAAGTAACAACTAGCATCTTTTTCAGCAAGAACAGGATTTTTAGCCCTAAGCTTTTTAAATCAGGTCAACATGTCCTAGCATCAGTTTATGAAAGCTGTGACACTAGTCTGAAATCACCCCTCTGGGAGGGAGGCAGGGAGGGAGGGACAAGATATCTAATAGATGCATTCATGCCTGCTTCTTCTATGTGTGTATGTGTGTAAATAAAAAAGGACTGTGTTTTAGTGTAAGAAATAATTTCTTGTCTCTGTTTGTACACTGGCAAGATACCTAGCTGTCCATGTATTTTAATATCTAGCTACTGGCTAGTGAAATTACAAGGGGCAAGAAACTATAATTTAAAAAACTTCGATTTTCCTGGGAGGTAATTTTCTGATAGCTGGAGAAACCTGAACCTCCCAGTTTTATCTCCTGGTTCTCACTTCAGTGGTCTCAGTCTCCAGACATAAGAATGAAGTAGTTCAGGATCCTTCACCAAGTGAGACAGTTGTAGGTACTTAGTCTGCCATAGTACTGATTCTTACATCTCAAAGCCTCCTTGACAATGTCAGAAGTAAGGGCCAATTTTTAGTAGTGGATATAGAGCTGAATAAAAGAAAAAAATCTGACTTCTGATGAGAGTAGCTTGTACTTCAGAGGTATACTTCCCCCTTTGTATTTCAGTAAGTTTCTATTTTTTTTTCTGGAGAAGTTTTATCTGGATTAAAAACCTCTGGTAGCATTCACTTACATGCTTGGATTGGCTCTTCAGTTGTATGGAATGTGATTAAAAGAGGTTCTGCTTCAAGAATGGCTCTTGAACTTGGGCCAATCCACTTTTGACAAACCAGAGTGTAAGGGGATATGTGTGTTTGCAAACATGTGTGTCTTTTATTCTGCTTCTTTAAGGCCTGTCTGATTTTGGAAAAAAAGTAACAATGAAACTTAGAGTCACTGGTATTATGGAAGAACTATCTGCTAAAGAACCATTAGCTGTATCACCCAATCTGCTTGAAAACATAGCTCATGGGTAAGGAGACATTAATATAAGGCCAATTTAGATTCCATGGGTGATAGGGGAAAAAATGGCATAAGGTTATAAAATGACATTTCAGAGGACACTGAAGAAGAATTTGAATATAAGAGTGTGGCAATCTCACAGGCAATCCTTGAACTCTCAAACAAACTACTTTTGATTGTAGTATAATCCTTAAAATTTCAAGTATCAAGTCGTAATGCAAGAAACTAATTCTATGCCTGTTCATACTCCCCTGTATATTGTTAAAAAATTTAACGCGTTGTTGTGATTGCTGTGCTGTGCTGGAAAGATATGCGTATGTCTCCTTATTTCTCTTTCTCATGCATGTGTGTGCACATATACACACTTGCAAATAATATACCCTCTGGAAATGTAGAAGATAGTCTTTAACAGTATTTGGGGTCATCAGCAAATGTATGTTAGACATAGACTTAATAGATGTTAGGTGCTTAAATACCTTTAACTAATATCTGGTCTATTCTGATATGAAGACTGTTCATTTGGTGAGTTGGATTTTAAGATTTCCAGACTTTCACAGTATAAATTGCCAGTGTGAGGCTGATGTTGTACTTTATGGTTTTTTTTTTTTATTTTTAGATATACAGGTGGTCATTTCCACTGTATTTTTTACAGGTTATTTTGGAATTCACAATACCTTTTTAGGCACAGATAGAGTGTTATGTGGGATGGAACTGTAAAAGTTTAGCTTGTAATACCTCTGGGGAGGATGGTGGGGAGGCAGTCCTGGCTTTCTTGGAGGTGAAGATAAATAATGGATTGATCCAGTCTTATTCCAGGTAAGAGCTTCTCCCTGTTTACTCAAAGACTTCCCTCTCAAATCTTTGTCTTCTTCAGACAAAGCCAATTATCCACCTTTTAAATAATTATTCTGTTTTGTGTCCATCCTTTGTGCTTTCAATTCCTGCTCCTTCCACCAATGGAAAAACCAATGTGAGCTCATTTGAATACTATCAGGTAAAATTAGATTTAAAAATTTAACCCACCAATGAAAGAGGTTTGAGCTAATCCTGACCAATTTTCTAAAGCAGATTAGGACGCACATGATATTTTCAAAGTTACAGAAAAGTAATGAGCACCCAGAAGTAGAGCATCTTTACTGACACAAATAGAGCTTGAAGAAGACACATTTATGATTTTAGAATTCCCCTTGATTGCAGACAAATTAAGGTCAAGAGCAGAGCTCCAGTAAATTTTCAGTGATGAAGTGTCATCCCAGAAGCTTTACTTTATGACTCAGGCTGTGCACAAATCGAAGGGAAACATTTAAAGCTATAGTGTTCCTAAGGTAAAAGCTACATATGATTCAAGCATAAATGTCTCTATGAATAAACCTTGCTATAGTTCACAATGAGTAAGAGATAGATATTGGATATTTGTGCATGGCTAACAGCACTACAAGCTTGAGCGTTGGTGGCTGTAAATACATTTTTTTTGGAGCAAGTTAAAAGGCACATTCATTTCATTCAAGGCCAATAGTGGTAATCATTGGTTTTAGTCGAAGTGGACGTTGAGCCCAAAGGCAGCTTTTCCTTTTGTTATTAAAAAAAAAATTAAAAAATAGAATACCATCTTCAAATGGAAGACTTTTGCTTCACTGCCCCTAAGAGGAGCTTAATTAAAAGAACTTGTCAAAATATATGTTGCAAAACTTTTCTTGTTGAATTTTTTTGAGCTTCAGCTTTCAACACTTTCTTCAGTGTTACAGCAATGCTGTATATCTTAACTTGGCCTTCCCTAGTTCTTGGTGTGAAATTCCTCATAGATGGGACAAAGCAAATTTTGAAGGAGAGACTTGTCATTATAAGCCATCATCAATGAGCACTTAGAAAGAAGCCAAGATGGAAAGCTGATTCTATTTATATTATGCACAGAACTGGCTCTTATTCAAATGGCCAGGAAATTTTTTTATGTTAAATTTGAATTTTCTTTCACCAAGCTTGAACTTATTGCACACATTACTGGAGAAGAAGCATCTTGTGGAATAAAATAATCAGTATTTGTTCCAAAATGATAATTATGAAGTGTCATGAAAATAAAATATTATAAGGCTGGTGAGTGGGAAGAGGTCATATATCTTTAATTTTCTAGCTTTGTCATAAGTTCTCCTCAAGGACATTTTGTATTTACCAGAAATCATTCATGTGTCATTATTACACATTTCAGAAAGATGGTACTGCTGAAACTCAAGAGTTCAGACAGGCTTTTGCATAAGGAGGTCTGGAACTGTTTTCCACAAAAAAACAGTGGGTAACCAATTTTTGGGGTGGTTACAAAAAAATTCTACAACCAATTCAAAAGTTATGGAATCTCCATCCTTCAATGTTCAAAGATGAACTAGAGAGAGCCATGCCTCATCAGATCCAACGGCAGGAGTTAGCAATGGGTATCTTTCTTTAAAGCAATATTCCTGAGACTATGTGAAGTCTCACAGTTGAACAACAGAAGGTAGGAAGGGAAGCAATTTACAGGGGAAATCTTGGCAGAAAGTTTCAAGAATTTCGTCCTTTAATCAGTTAATTTTTTTATCTAAAGGTAATGTGCTGAACATAGGAATTAAGCTTTGATAGTACAACTAGTTCTGAATGGGTGAGCTCTGCCGAGAGGCAGGGATCCACTTTCCTCATGCAAATATGCTGTGATTCTAAAGGTCTTCCCATGTCACCACTCTGTTTAGTCAACTACTCAAAGAAGCGGGAAAAGCAGCATCTGTAAGAATCCTTCTTATTTATTCCTACTTTATTTTGCTTAGTTAAATTTAAATAATAACTTTTAAATAATTTCCTGTCCCTGTCATTAGTCTCCTATCTCACTGCTAATACAGTCAATATATTCAGCTTTTCTAGCCAATTCAATGGGAACGCAACCAGCCACTTACACCTCTCTCTTATCCACTGTTGTAATTACAGAAGTGCCTTTTGGGAAAAAAAACAATATTAGACAAGTGAAAGGAAAAAAACACCCACTATACATAAATTTGACTGCAGATTGGTAATCAGATTTCCTTCCTGCACAGATTTCCTTCCTACTAGTAACGAGCCATATTCTCCTAATTCCCATGCAGATAAACTGAGAGCAACTAGCCAATAATATAGCCTTCTTGTTTTGCTCGTAACATAGATGTCATTCATCAGCAGAAATGGCACCTCCAGGGAGTTCCAAATGAATGGAAAGACCAAAACAAATTCTATCAGGATCTTCCTTGAGCCTATCACTTCTGAATCATATCCCTTGATGAATATTTCAATCAATTAGTTGGCAGTTTATTTGAGCCACATTTTTCACAAACTCTACTGTGTTTTCGCTGGCTGCCCAGATGGAACACATCTGTCAACAAGGACTAACTCAGTTAACCTAATTCAGAACTAATGTATGTTTCTAGAACTGAGGAAGCACTGCAGGGGAATCACCCCTGGGAGATCTCACTGACTGCTTGGTATGGGTTGTCTTGATCTTTAAGAGTGGCTTACTAATGTACCCTTACTAGTAGCATCTTTTTTTACATTATCACATCTATGTCTTAAAACTATGTATGACCTTTTTAGGAAGGGAAGTGTGGTTTTTTCATGTGCCCTCATCAAGATGGAAAGGTACATTAAGGTGGGGCAAGAGAATGAAAGATAGCAGCCCATGTTCTTCAGAGTTCTTCAGACTTCTTCACAGTGCCTTCCTTATTGATTGTCCATGATGTCCAAGCATCCATGTACAACTTTGTTATATTAATAACCATTCTTTATAAACATATGATAAAATTCTACAGAATCGGAATGCTCGTTACATACCTTTTTGCAGAAATATAGGTAGAAAATCTCTGTTATTTTCTGGAGCATATTACCTTGTTGCATTTTGTCCTGATCCTGAGCTGGTAGTCTAGCAATACAGTAAAGACAAATCACTTTTATGGCTTCTACTATTCTCTTTTCCTTTCTATGGTCAAACCTGACTAATCCCTTCCAACTCAGAATATTCTTTGAATCTGTAAATCTGTGAATCTGTGAACAGGGATCTCATTTGCACTCCATGGTGATCCATAATAATTGTTAAAAGCAAAAATGATCTGAAATTCCTTAAAGAATTAATGAGTTTTGGTTCCACTCTAGGTGAAACAAAAATCAATGTCAACTCTCTGAATTTTGGTAACTGAACCCTTGCCTATTAGGGGAGTCACAGCCCATGCTGTCAGTTTCGTACTAATAAAAGAGTTCTATACCGAAACTTTGCAGAGAATTTAGGCCCCTTTTCTCTGCTTACTTACATGGCTGAAGGTGTCCTTTAGTAACAAAGGGCTTTTTTTTTTCTGATTTCCAATAGCATAGTGACAGTGACAACATAAGTTTTACTCAACTTATAACGGCATGCATCTTAAGTTTTACTCTTTGTAGGCACAGAGGAGAGCATCAACTCCAGATATCATAGACACGTACAACATGACTCAATCACTAGGCCTCAGATTGGCATTGCACGTCTTCATGACATAGGGATAAAGTACTGTACACTACTTGCACTGAAGGTGTATATACAGTTAGGTCTTACAGGAAATTCAAATACTTAGTGGTAAAAACAGAGGGCATGCATACTTGTAAACAAGCAGATTACACAAATCTGTAGGAAAAATAAGCAACATGAAGTTTCCTAAATTATTCTGCTTATTTGTCTTTAAGTTATTAAATACTGTATGTCAAAAGCTTCAGGAAAATAACCTCAAAGTTGAAAGTCTCAAGTTAACTCAAAATTACACTAAAACAGAAATCAATGGATACAGGCAGTTACATCCCAAATCTGAGCTACAGGATTATAAAATAATATGTAAAAAGACATAATTTTATGAGAAAAAATAGTATCTTCAGTCAAGGTGCAAGGCTGTATATTCAACTATTTGTTTTGGGGTTTTGGGGTGTTTGTTTTGTTTTATTTAATTAACTATTCAGAACATTGGCAATCAGTATTTTAAGGTGAAGTCAGAAATGAATTGTGACCTACAATACAACTCAAAATGCTGATGCATTTTGGGAAGGGATAAAAAAATATTTTCTCCACTACAGAAGTAATGTGTGATATGAACAAAGGATTTTTCAGTAGCCTCCAGGACCAATACAGAGAATTTAATAACCAAGAGATTCTTCAGGAAAATTTGTTGTATACATCTTTCCCTTCATTTATTATGGTGCTTTAATTTAATGCACATAAAAATTTTGTGTACGTCACAGTTAACTATTTCCCATGATAATGAGTGAAAATTGTATGATTCTAGTGAGCTTTTATATGGTATCTATTCCTCCTCATTAGCTCTGAAGCTGAGAACCATACCAAAACTTAGTAAAGGTCTCAATTCAGACTGTTTTCCAGCTACATCTTAAGAGAAGTATTATTAGTATAATTGATATCAACTCTTTACATTGCAGTGAAAACAAACCTCAGGAAATATAACACTTTGACTGTAAACAGTTCTACCTTACAAGAAATTTCTACTGAAATCTACTTTTTCTAGTAGAACAGGGCCCTACAAATGGGCTGTTCTCCTTAGTGAAGTCAGAGGAACAATTCAGTTTCAGTCTCTTACAGAAAACTGCTGTTAAGAAACAATTCATTACATTATATGGCATAACAGTTGACAAGTTTGAATCAATGAAAATGTTCAAGTTTAGTTGCAGAGGATTAGTGTGTCCACCCATGAAAATATAAGGGGCTTATGATAATTAAAAAGTTAAATCACCTTTCTGAAAAAAGTTGCTATTTTTATTGTAGAATTCAAATATTTCGTTCTTTATAAAAATCTCAGTCTTCAGTCCAAAAGCAACCCCATACTTTTCAAACTGCAATGCATGCAGACTAAATACAGACATGCCATGATTCAAATACAAGTACAAAATAAATACTCATTTGAGCAGAATATATTAAGTTTGAGGAAGTGGAAATTTCAGCTGTCAGAAGGCAGGTCACTCATGTATAGCAGTTGCTCATTTTAAGTTTGGATGACCATTTAGATGACTGAGCCTAATTTTCACTGGCGCACGAGTATCAGACATTACACCCTTTTCCACTGGATTCCCAGAGGACAGGAGCTTCACAGCCACCACTGGACCTTCCGAGGAAGACCAGACCCTTCTACAGGGGCACTGCTTCAACAGAACCACATCCACCACTTCAGGAGGACTGCAGCCAACATTTTATCGGCCTGCTACCGCCACCCTGACCAACAGGGTGTCAGCTTGTATCCTGACTCTGTCAGTTTAACCCAGTGTTTCCTGCCTGTTTGTTTTTTTTAATTTCCCTATTAAATTGTTATTCTGACTTGGTGCCTCCCACTGGTTTGTTATAGTACAGGTGGTCTGCTTCCTCTGTTATCCTTTATCTTGGAACATAACTCTAATAACTGTGAACCCCAAGATCGCTGGGTAATTCACTGGTCCTTGATGATTTTTCTGCTGGAAGCTACCCTTGAGAAAGTAATTGTATAAAAGAATGCTAATGATGCCATCAGTCTGGTCTTAGATAAATCGAAGTGTCATTTTCATAATCCCCATCTTAGTAGATAATTTGTCTAGGGACAATATTCTTGGAATTTAGTCACCTCAGGTACATATTTGCATTTAAGTCATGAAAATCTTGTCCTCACTGTTTCAGAATTCATGTTTACCAAATGTGTGCCACATATGTATTTCAGATGCCACGTGTTTCTAGAGCAGGAAATATTAAGTTAAACTCTCTTTGGATGTTACTTTTTGGAAGAAATGTAAAGAAATAAGAGTCTGTGTTGAGATGAAGTCTGTAACTGCATCCTCGATTTTTGGTAGTATAGCACAGGTTGCCATGAGCACAGTTTGCCCTTACACAGACACTACTATCATCCAAATTTACTCTTGCAGTTTGGTGGAAAACTTACTACAATTACTAAAACCGTGCAAATTCTGTTGGGTTTCAGACATACTAAGAGGTATTTTTGTTTTCCATCACCTTCATGACCATAGTTAATGAAGTGAAAGCAAGTTTTATTCTAGTGAAGAAAACTTGATTACAAACTTGGAAAGGAAATTATAGTAGGAAATACAAACAAATGGAGAACAAATTTCATTCATTTTTAACAAGAATTTTCTTTGATATTCCAAAGTAGGAATTTCACTAGCCTGTCAAATAGTTCCTTCCCTCCTTTAAACTCTTTCAGACTTGCTTATCTGCATAGTTACTTTCTTTTGTTTTTCCTTTTTTCTTCAGATTGGGATCTACTTACCTCTCACTTGTCTCAGAATAGCCATGATCTTTTTCTGCAGAAAGGATTCATCTTTGCCAATGCAGAGATCTTTCCTGAGGCAGGACCTTGATGTTTTGGACTACAGTTTCTCTTTTTTAGTATCATCTCTTAATCTAAAAGCAGCCTTCAATTCCTTGTCAGTGGACCAAGGGGAAATGCAGATCTGAGGTTCATTGCAGTGCTGTAGAAACACCAACTTACTCACATAAAAATCTTCAGCAAATGTGATGTGTGTTTATCATCATGTTTTAAAACAAGACATCTTAAGTGCCTTGGATTTTGTTTTTAATTTTTTTCCTTCTGCTCCTTATACACTGTTTTTCTGAGCTTCTAAATGAATAAATTAATGAAAAATGTTCATGTAGGAAAGAAGTTTAAATATTAATATCTTCCCTGGTTATCATAAGCAGACAGAGACATGATAGAATTATACTTCTACTATACTCTACTATACTATAGCAGAGAAAACATTATCTGCATTTTACAGACTATATTCAGTTTTTGTTAATAGAGAAACTTCATTGGGAATTTACCATTAAAGGAAAATGTAAATGAGACAAAGGTAATTTTCTTGATCTAATCTGAGAGAGTGGATTTCTCTTTCAGGAATCTTTAAGACCCAAATTTAAAAACCCTGACATTTGAAAGTTGGAGTGTCTGACTCTAAAGCAGCCTAAGTAGCAGATTTTCTCCAGAGTGTTTGCTCGCAATTAACCCACAAGACAATTAAGAGATGTAACAGGTTGCTCCTGTTATTTACCACGCCTAGGAAAAAAAATCAACTGATCTAAAGCTGTAAATTCCTAATCAGAATAATTTTTTCCTCATCTTTAAATAAAAATATTTTTTTAAATGGCCAGGACCTCTGAAGAGATGTTTGAAGCATAAATGGTTTTGTTCCACATTCTTTTACAAAATCTGTTTTTGTTAGGGATAATGACTTCTGGCAGATTTCTGATCCCTACAAGATGGGTGACCTCCCCCCTACAAATCACCGTGTGGTACCCCTGACAGCAACAGCTCTAGCTTACTTGCTTGACATAATTGTGGGCTTCTTTAGCTTATTAAACTGAAAAAATTTATTCTCTTACCAAAAAACTAATTTAATAATTTTCACTTGCTCATAATATACAGCGGAATAAAAAAATATTACCTTACTAAGACAGTTATCAATATGAATGTGGCTCTGCAAAATATTGCAAATTTATCTAAGAAAAAAAAGTTAAATAAATGCTAGTTTCAAACCATGTGTAAAACCCAGACTCTGACCAAAGAAATTTTTGACAGCCAGAAACACACAAAACTGGACCATCTGTACTACTTGAGTCATTTTCCTTTTCCTTCCAGAAATCGAAAGAAATGGTAGCACAAAATGACAGTCGTTTCTCAGAGGCACAAAAGTATTTTTAAAAGGGATTTCAAAATCGTCATGGTTTTACCTTTGTCAGAGTCTCTCAGGGAAGGGTAACTCATGATCTATTTCAGGACATCCATTGGAAATCAAATAGAGGGAGACATAATAATGCCACAAAAAGCAGATTCTGTAAAACATATTAACACACAAACAATAATCAATTAAATTTGATTTTGATCTGGGTTAAAACTTATTTTGAAAAAATTTAATCATTCTAAACTGGGCTTTAAGGTTAAGCTTACTTTTGGGTTTGAGCCCAGCTCAAACCTATATATGTATCATTTCCTGTCTTTTACTGAACTTAAAATGATGTATTTAAGAATTGACAATGTAGATGACATCATGCAGCTAATTTGCTATATTGTGAGAAATGTACATACATTTAAATTTTGGCTATTAACATTGCTTGTATTGGAATGAGTATAAAATGGCTTTTTTTGTTGTTGTTATTTAATAAACTGTATTTCCTTCTTAATCTCAGAATCTCCATCCCATACACCTACACTTTTGTCCTGGTTAAGTTTCTTCCTAGTAGCTAGTATAATGGGGTTTAGATACAGTATGGGAATAATGCTTTATTTTCTGACTGCATTCTTTCTGTGAGTATTTTCTAAGTGGAAAACAAACCTTGACCTTCTTGAGATAGGACATCTGTTTGTTAATCTTCAGATATGTATGCCTTTGTTGTTTTAACTTTCTAAAACATCTAGATGGGAACATGAAGCCAATCTGGGATTTTTAATCAGAGTTCTAGATATACCTATTAATGAAAATTTGAAAAAAAATAGTTAAGTTAAACTCAATTTTCTTTCTCTTTTTTTTTTTTTTAACAACATTTTTGCTGTTCATATTACCCTGATGCATCAAAGATTGTTTTTTATTTTGTTTTCAGTTGTTTACATTCTGGACCACCAAGAGTCCATCATTGTCTTTACACTATATGTGTATTTTCCACAGTGTTCCCATCTACTTAATAGTAATGTCATTTGAAATTGAAATTTTTCCAGTTTGTAGGAGTCAGAAAGTATTGGACATTCATTTTATTAGGTAAAACAGCTTCTTTTACTTCAGCTGTGACATCATTCTGTACCTTTTGTCTTTTGAATAGTCACAAATCTTAACACAAAAGAATTCCCACATCTGCTTCCAGATGTGATCAAGCCCCAGATTACTTTGTTCTGTCAGGTATGGCAGGAGTAACAGACTAATTAGGCCAAATTCTTTGCTGGCATAAGTCTGCTAGCTCACTGGAGTTATTCCAGCCAATTACTTGACTCACAGCTATTTAAAAGAAAAATAATGAGATATTTGTGCTATCAAATCCCTTAGCCTTGCAAGTGTAACTTAAGAACGTATTATAATCCAGTGGACAATGTGGGATACAGTACCAGACAGCATCAGAATTTAGGAAAAAAAAGCTAGGGCATTATTAACTAATATAACATTATTTTCTCCGTGTCTTATCAAGAGTTGATGTGCAATAAAAAATCCTAGACTGTTCTAAAGGCATGGTGTTTTTTTTAACACTTAGGTAATTTCTTTTGTATACATTAAATGATTTTTGCTTTACAGCCAACATAACCTATCACTGATTACAGCCTACAGCTACAATCTTCATATTTTGAAATGGGAGATGACTTTCAATCTCTGCACTAGCAGCCACATCTTGGCAAGTGTGTAATATTTTATCTTCTTCTCGGAGAAGAATACAGAAACTAACAATGGAATGCATTATACAACAGCATGCCCCATATCTTACCATTCAAGAAACCACAGAAAACAGCCAGATTCGTGAGCAATTTGATTCTGTTCGCCAAGGTCTTGCTGTGATGGTTACTTTCACATGGAATACCTCTCAAGCATATAGTATACAATACCAGACTTTCTGACCTGGAAGCATAAAAATAGCAGGACTAAAACAGTTTTAATGAGTGGACTCATGCAGCAATAGGCCTGCCATCTAAGAAGAGTAAAAAAACTTGTTAGTGCTTAATGAGCTCTGAAAACATTTTGGCTTTTTTTCCTTCAGTATTTTCTTTTTCAATTCATTTTTTAGAAAAAGAAACATCTTATAGTGTCTGTCCCTCTAATGAGTATATTTAGGAAAACGGTACTTTTTCTTCTTTGAGAAAGGTGAGGTAGGGGAAAGCAAGGTAGAAAGGAAACAGACTGTTTTCACCAGGAAACATGTTTCTTTCGAAGACAACGTTTCAATTCTATTTTAAAAACATCTAGTTGAAATTTTGAATTAGCTCCACACTTTGGTCGTCAAGGCATACTTGTAGGGACACTAAGGGTTTGGAGCATCCAAGTGGGGTTGAGGCTGTATGTATTGTGGCCAAAAGCAATAGCTGCTGCACACCTTGGCAAAGGGTGCTTGCTTTCATCTGGAAAACAGAAAGCCCCTTCTAGTGCTTAGTGAAGTCAGTTGAAATCTTCCAGCTGGCTCTAATGAGAATTTCATCGAGTCCCTAGGCTTTGGTAAAATGACTGTGGAAGTGAAGAGAAACTCTAATTGAGACAATCTTTCCAAAAGCAATTTTAAGCACTTTCCCTGCTAAAAGCATAAAGAAACTGAGAAAGAAGAATAAAGGAGAGCATAGATCAAATTCTAAAGTAGCTCCTAGATTTTTATTTTTTTCTGTAGAAAACAGTACAAGGAAAGATGCCTAATGCACTTGTATTTTGAAATGAACAGCTATACACATTTTCCTGCTTTGCCATTAAATTGACATAACATATGAAGACTTAGGACATGTGTTATGCTTAATCATGGAAAAAATTCATTTCTATATGGAAGACAAATTACTGTTTGATATATTCTTTCTAAAAAAATAACTACAGCAGTAATTCAGAAATTTCCCATTATCCTTTTAAAGTGTCCTTACAGTCCAGTTTAAAAAAAAGGCTGATGTCAGATTTCATTCCCCTATTGGTTCAGGACAGAAACAAAACAAAACAAAAAAATAAAAACAAACCAAACCAAACCAAAAAAAACCCCAAAACCAAAAAATACAAAACCAAAAGGCAAACCAAAACCAATCATAAAATCAGCACAACATGAGATTTTGAAATCTGGAAGTTCTTTTTTGACAAACGAGGTAGGAAATATGAAACAACCCAGTCTCTGTAAGGAACTGGTTGTTTGTGTTGTGTAAGAAAAAACTCAGAACCCCAAGTCCTATTCTGGTAATTATTTCAGGACACATTAGAGATATTTATTCACAGAATTTAAATTTTTTTGTTTCCAGCAAATGATCATAATGGTAGTTTGTCCTGTGTTTAAGTAAGTAAGTCTTGTGTACTCCCTGTGAAAATAACCATACTTCCATAAACACAGATGACCTTTTAACTCACTTTTATCAGGATGTAAACCGGCTTATAAGCTCAGTATTTGCAGTAACTGTGCTTTGAGAGAGTAAATAAAATTTATTTAAGCAAGATTGCAAGATTAGCTCTTTTACATTCAGTTTTTGAATACTTTGCTCCTAATCATTCTGCAGCTACACAGGATGTAACTATTGCCTCCATCCACACCAACCTGCTTCTCTGCATTGTCTTCTGAGATGGTAAGAGTAGTGCAGATATCTAATTCCTTGTGTGCATTGTATTCTGCAATATCTTTTGCTAATCTAGGTCTACAGTTTAATTTTGAAAACCATGCTTTACAAATCATCTGTTCACATATAATAAAAGCAGAGATACATACCTTACAATCTTCTGACTTTGAATTTAGGTAATAAAAGTGCATGTTACAGAAAAAGTATATTAAAAAAACATTCTCATACACAATTTCCTTGTTCTTTAGGAGTCATGGTTGTCCATCCTTCTAAATCAGGTTTTCTATTTTTTTAAATCATGTAAACTTCTCTTTCTTTCTCTGTCTTGCTGACAACATGAGTCCTTGACTGCTGACACAAGCAAAGACACTCTTCTTGTACATGGTTCTTCATATGTTCTCTTGTGACTGCTTCCTTTGTCTTAAGTTTTTTTTTTTCTTAAGATGGAGCACTTATTGCTTGACCATTGCATTTTCTTGCTAAAAAATTTGTCTTCTTCATACCACAGTTCCCAAACATAAGTTAAAGGAAATTGGTATCAATTAGTTCTCCTCAGATGTCTCTATAAAAAGAGCAAAATATCAGGACTTAATTTTTTTGCATCAAATATATCAAATGCTGAATGCTGTAAGTACAGACTTCTGAAAGTAAAAGACTTTCCAAAAATCAGCAATATTAATAAATTGTAAGTGGGGTTCCCAAGTATTTAGTAATATTGGCTCAGTTTTCCATATGCTTAAAGATTTTGTATTTAAGCCTTGGAGGGGCAGTATGTTTAAAGCTTCTCATAAGTGAACTACTTGTCAAATTACAAGTTAAATGAGACATGAAAAATCCTCATGGTCACTAATACAACTTTTTTTTTCTTGGTCAGGATTACAAATATCAAAGATTTGGAGCTCCAGTGGTCCAGCATATTATGAGCTATCCATCTTTAATCTAGTAGTATTCACTATTTTATTAATAGTAGTTTTCCACTTAAACAGGATTCTTGATATCATTAAAGATGATGTGACATCATCATTTTGTATTGAACTTGTTCCTGCCATTTGGTATTTATGTCCTTTGGTATAGTTAGTAGTCTGGCTGCCTGGGATGACCAAAGGAGTAACTAGCATAATTTCAGAGATATGCACTCACTTTGACATAGCAAGGACCAAGGAACACTCTACAGCTAAGTATTTTTAGTAAGAAGTCACTGTGCCTTTCACTGACATTCTAAGTAAATACGAAAGGAAAAATTGCTTCTCAACAACTGAGCTGTTAAGGAGGAGTTTTGTAACTAGCTGTAGGTCAGGAAAAAGGGGAAGAAGTGGATATGCAGGTTGTTTGCTATGTTGTTTGAAAAAATATCCAAGCTCTACACCCAAGATCTGCCATTTGATACCAATTGGCAGATCTTTAAATTGCAAAGCATATGTTCACTCTTCTAAGTGTAGTAGTGCTGTGATCGCACAGTCTTTCAAGTTTGTAGTGACCAGGTACATAATAAATATGTATAACAACTATTTTTATGAGATGGCTGGATGTTTGAACTCTGCTAGTAATGCATATCTCCATCCCAGACTTATACTTAGCAGTAAGAACCACAAATGTGTACCTATGTTTTTACAAATACTCATAAGGTTATCAAGGGTCTCACAACATTTGATGTGTTCTTAAAGGTTTTGTTCCTGAGTGCAGCAACCTGCAAGGTAAAATAAAAAAGATACATAGTTTTTCCTCTTCTCTTTTTAAGTGAAATTATTTTTCATGACTCAAGGGAAGACCAAAAAAATTCCCAGCTACATGGTAAAGGATTACAAATAAATCATGTCTAAAAACTGATTGTTGACCAGGGATGAGGTCTTTCTTGCCTTTTGCACTCTATGAATATGACTGTATTTTATTAAAAATTCTTAGTACATGTTGAGAAATAAGAAAACTTTTTTTTAATTCTATGTTGTTTTGTTCCTTTATATTGAGAGTTCAAAATACAAATAAATGGAAACTTAAGGAAACATTCTTCCTTAATCTCATGACATTCATAGCATCATTGCATAATCAGTCACTGTGTAATGCTAAGGGTAATATTCTCTTTATGACAATCCTGCAGTACAAGTTCATGAGTAACAGTCAGCATGTTCATTATGAAGCAACCTGATAGTCTTCCATAATACTGTAACACACTTTCTTGAAAGAAGGGATTCCCTGACAGCAGTGAGGGTTTCCATGATATCCATGACTTTCTATAAATAGAAAAATTAGAAAACAGAAAGACGAGAAAAGAGAGAACTCTCTGTGTAAAACTGTTGTAGAACTCTGTGAGAAGCTGCATAAGTTCTTGACATCCCTCAAAATGCACATGAATCCAGTGGCTT